>NC_079229.1:535000-717500 GCF_029633865.1 Lampris incognitus | reverse complement strand
TACAACACAGTCCCACGTGTAGGAAACCTACAACACATAGCAGCAGTCCTTACAACACAGTCCCACGTGTAGGAAACCTACAACACCTAGCATCAGTCCTTACAACACAGTCCCACGTGTAGGAAACCTACAACACGTAGCAGCAGTCCTTACAACACAGTCCCACGTGTAGGAAACCTACAACACGTAGCAGCAGTCCTTACAACACAGTCCCACGTGTAGGAAACCTACAACACATAGCATCAGTCCTTACAACACAGTCCCACGTGTAGGAAACCTACAACACATAGCATCAGTCCTTACAACACAGTCCCACATGTAGGAAACCTACAACACGTAGCAGCAGTCCTTACAACACAGTCCCACGTGTAGGAAACCTACAACACGTAGCAGCAGTCCTTACAACACAGTCCCACGTGTAGGAAACCTACAACACGTAGCATCAGTCCTTACAACACAGTCCCACGTGTAGGAAACCTACAACACGTAGCATCAGTCCTTACAACACAGTCCCACGTGTAGGAAACCTACAACACGTAGCATCAGTCCTTACAACACAGTCCCACGTGTAGGAAACCTACAACACGTAGCAGCAGTCCTTACAACACAGTCCCACGTGTAGGAAACCTACAACACGTAGCAGCAGTCCTTACAACACAGTCCCACGTGTAGGAAACCTACAACACGTAGCATCAGTCCTTACAACACAGTCCCACGTGTAGGAAACCTACAACACGTAGCATCAGTCCTTACAACACAGTCCCACGTGTAGGAAACCTACAACACGTAGCATCAGTCCTTACAACACAGTCCCACGTGTAGGAAACCTACAACACGTAGCAGCAGTCCTTACAACACAGTCCCACGTGTAGGAAACCTACAACACGTAGCAGCAGTCCTTACAACACAGTCCCACGTGTAGGAAACCTACAACACCTAGCAGCAGTCCTTACAACACAGTCCCACGTGTAGGAAACCTACAACACGTAGCATCAGTCCTTACAACACAGTCCCACGTGTAGGAAACCTACAACACGTAGCAGCAGTCCTTACAACACAGTCCCACGTGTAGGAAACCTACAACACATAGCAGCAGTCCTTACAACACAGTCCCACGTGTAGGAAACCTACAACACCTAGCAGCAGTCCTTACAACACAGTCCCACGTGTAGGAAACCTACAACACCTAGCAGCAGTCCTTACAACACAGTCCCACGTGTAGGAAACCTACAACACGTAGCATCAGTCCTTACAACACAGTCCCACGTGTAGGAAACCTACAACACATAGCAGCAGTCCTTACAACACAGTCCCACGTGTAGGAAACCTACAACACATAGCAGCAGTCCTTACAACACAGTCCCACGTGTAGGAAACCTACAACAACTAGCAGCAGTCCTTAAGAGAATCAAACCCTCGACCACTGTCCCTCATAGTTCAGCCTGCAGAATGACTGAACGTCATCCTTTTTTATCTATCATGCCTTATCATTGTTATGTATCATAACTTATCACATGCCTCAAAATACTGTAACCTTATCAAATGCCACAACATAACTTATCACATGCTACAACATAACTTATCACATGCTACAACATAACTTATCACATGGTACAACATAACTCATCACATGCCACAACATAACTCATCACATGCCACAACATAACTCATCACATGCCACAACATAACTCATCACATGCCTCAGCGAACTGTAAGCTGCATATCCTGTGCTAACAACTGTTCTGAATAAAGCAATTGATTTTGTTTGGATTGTGCTCTGTGTGTGTGTGTGCGTGCGCACATGTTAATGTGTTTTTGCCTTAACCACACATGTCATATTGGGGGACAAAAGCTAGAGGAACCAAAACGGACAAATAATCAGCTTCTGTACATAACTGTACTCCACTGACTTCCGGTTTATACTGCAGCAGTCATACCAGTTTCCTGTTTGTTGGCGCGTGCTATTGACAATGTCATATTTTTCGCAATGCCTGCAAGATTTATCATGGGTAAATTCCTCATAGTTGTGGAGGTAACTTGGTATTTACAACTTGAAACGTTTCACCCGTTTGCTGGTAGGTGCAGGTGAAAGTTGTCAACAGTTGTGTGCATGTTGTTGACATTTATGCATGTTCAATCTGGCAGGCATCGCGAAAGATATGCCATTGTCAATAGCACACGCCAACAAACCGGAAACTGGTCTGACCGCTACAGTAAAAACCAGAAGACAGTGGACTACAGGTATGCAGAGAGCCGATTCAGATAAATGAGTTTGATTCAAGAAATCGGTTCATCCCTTCGTCATTGCTTCAGAGACTAATCAGGAACACGTTATTTGTCGTTTCATTTCATGTACAAGAACTTCAAGAACACACATATCCAAATTAACTCACATATCCAAACTAACTCATATATCCAAACTAACTCATATATCCAAACTAACACACATATCCAAACTAACACACATCCACACTAACTCATATATCCAAACTAACACACAGATCCAAACTAACACACATCCAGACTAACTCATATATCCAGACTAACTCATATATATATAAACTAACTTATATATCCAAACTAACACACATATCCAAACTAACTTGTATATCCAGACTAACTCACATAACCAGACTAACCCATAAATCCAAACTAACACACATCCAAACTAACTCATATATCCAAACTAACACACATATCCAAACTAACACACATATCCAAACTAACTCACATATCCAAACGAACTCATATATCCAAACTAACTCACATATCCAAACTAACTCATATATCTAAACTAACTCACATATCCAAACTAACTCATATATCCAAACTAACACACATATCCAAACTAACACACATATCCAATCTAACACACATCCACACTAACTCATATATCCAAACTAACACACATCCAGACTAACTCATATATCCAAACTAACACACAGATCCAAACTAACACACATCCAGACTAACTCATATATCCAAACTAACTCATATATCCAGACTAACTCACATAACCAGACTAACCCATAAATCCAAACTAACACACATCCAAACTAACTCATATATCCAAACTAACACACATATCCAAACTAACACACATATCCAAACTAACTCACATATCCAAACGAACACACATATCCAAACTAACTCACATATCCAAACGAACTCATATATCCAAACTAACTCACATATCCAAACTAACTCATATATCCAAACTAACTCACATATCCAAACTAACTGGTATATCCAGACTAACTCAACTCGTATATCCAGACTAACTCATATATCCAAACTAACTCATATATCCAGACTAACTCAACTCGTATAGCCAGACTAACTAATATATATCCAAACTAACACTTATATCCAAACTAACTCAAATATCCAGACTAACTCACATATCCGAACTAACTCATATATCCAAACTAACTCGCATATCAAGACTAACTCGCATATCCAAACTAACTCATATATCCACACTAACTCACATATCCACACTAACTCACATATCCAGACTAACTCATATATGTATATAAACTAACTCACATATCAAAACTAATTCATATATCCAGACTAAGTCATATATCCAAACTAACTCACATAACCAAAGTAACTGATATATCCAAACTAAAAAAAAAAAAATCAATGTCTAGGGGAACGAACGCCAGCCAGCATGACTGTCGGAACTGCCGGTCTGCATGGGCTAGTAGTGAGCTTAGCCTGCCCCGCTTCCGCGTCCTATCAGACCGCCCTCGGTGCTTCCTGTTCCAGCGCAGCTACAGGTAAGGATCCTGGTCCTTGGGCCCCCCGGACGCAGCAGACCAGGCTCCCCCAGCCGATCCAATGCTAGCTGTCCCAGCCAGACACCCTCAACACACCTCCCCAAACCCCACACGACAACACCAAAAACACCACAGTCAATGCCAGGTGAGTCCGCCGCCAGACCGCCCTTGGTGTTGTTGGAACTGCCGGTCTGCATGGGCTAGCAGTTAGCTTAGCCTGCCCCGCTTCCGCGTCCTGTCAGACCGCACTCCGTGTTACTTCCTCGGTCACAGCTCCAGGCAGGGCCGTGGTCCCTGGGCCCACAGAACGCAGCAGACCAAGCTCTTCCAGCTGGTCCGGCGCCAGCTTTCCCAGTCATCGAACGAAGACAAAACTTAAACGCAGACATGGACAAAGACACTGCATGGACGGTACTGGGTCTGGGTGAGGCTACGGCAAATGTGAATTTGCGCTGCCATCTTCCCACACCGGAAGCGGGAATTCTGGAACTCCTGTATTCAAACATTTTGTATTTAAGACGAGCCTTTTTTACCTGCTGCTGTAGTAAGTGTTATTTTACTTCATCTCTCCCCCTTAGACACTGCTCGTAGGCTACTGAGTAAAAATAACCCCACAGACACACGTGTCGTATGTATGGCACTGAGATCAGCTTGTCAACCTTTCAGGTTGATTGGGATGGCTCCTGGGTGCCTTCCTTTGGAAGTTTTCCGGGCACGTCCATCTGGGAGGAGACCCCGGGGTAGATCCAGAACTCGCTGGAGGGACTACATATCCAATCTAGCGTGGGAACGCGTTGGGATCCCCCAGGAGGAGCTGGAGGGCATTGCTGGGGAGAGGGACGTCTGGAGTGTCCTACTTAGCTTGCTGCCACCGCGACCCGACCCCGGAGAAGCGGCTGAATATGAGATGAGTTGTTAGATAGTAGCTCTGGTAAAAAAATTGATAAATAAATTTAAAAAATTATATTTATATATATATATATGTGTGTGTGTGTGTGTGTGTGTGTGTAGCGCCTCCAGTGCAAACTAGGGGTAGCAGTAAAGGTGCTAACATCTAACTAGGTTCGGTGAGGGGTTTGCCTTGACTAACCCACGAGAGGAGCTGATGTGTAGCTGAACAGTTGACAATTTTATTGCCTCACAACAACAAAATATACACAACGCTGACTTTTACATAAAAGAATGAAAATAAAACAAAATAGAGCTATTTAAAGTAAATAAAATAATAAACCAAAGAAAACCTCATTCAAATCACAAGCCTCAATGAGTGTTAGCAGTTTGAGATGAAAGGAAAGTTCAGTTTCTTGTGCTTGAGTGTATGTGTTCGTCCAAGAGTTCGGTTCCGGATCCGTGAGTGTATGTGTTGGTCCAAGAGTTCGGTTCCGGATCCTGAGTGTATTGAATATACTTCAACGATGACTATTTCTCACCTGGTAGAGGGAATAGGCTGGTGTGTATGGGTTCTTATCTGGTGTGTGGATGAATGATTCAGGCTTGTCAGACGTTCCTGGGACAGATCCTACGGTAGGCCACCGCCTCTATGATGGTCCACCGCCTCTATGATGGTCCACCGCCTCTATGATGGTCCACCGCCTCTATGATGGGCCACAGCCTCTATGATGGTCCACTTCCTCTATGATGGGCCACAGCCTCTATGATGGGCCACAGCCTCTATGATGGTTCACCGCCTCTATGATGGGCCACAGCCTCTATGATGGTCCACCACCTCTATGATGGTCCACCACCTCTATGATGGGCCACAGCCTCTATGATGGTCCACCGCCTCTATGATGGTCCACAGCCTCTATGATGGTCCACAGCCTCTATGATGGGCCACAGCCTCTATGATGGTCCACCGCCTCTATGATGGTCCACCGCCTCTATGATGGGCCACAGCCTCTATGATGGTCCACCACCTCTATGATGGTCCACCACCTCTATGATGGGCCACAGCCTCTATGATGGTCCACCACCTCTATGATGGTCCACCGCCTCTATGATGGGCCACAGCCTCTATGATGGTCCACCGCCTCTATGATGGTCCACCGCCTCTATGATGGTCCACAGCCTCTATGATGGTCCACAGCCTCTATGATGGTCCACAGCCTCTATGATGGTCCACCGCCTCTATGATGGTCCACCGCCTCTATGATGGTCCACAGCCTCTATGATGGTCCACCACCTCTATGATGGTCCACCGCCTCTATGATGGTCCACAGCCTCTATGATGGGCCACAGCCTCTATGATGGTCCACCACCTCTATGATGGTCCACCACCTCTATGATGGGCCACAGCCTCTATGATGGTCCACAGCCTCTATGATGGTCCACAGCCTCACCGGGCTGGGCTCGCCGTCACTATGTTCCAAATTCTATCTGGTGGTTAAAAAAACCAATCGGAGTTCCAAATACTTAAAACTCGACAGACCTTCGTCTCGTAAGCTCCCAGATGAGATTCTGATGACACATAACACTTTTCACAATCAAAACATGTCAATACTCGAACTTTCCGAGGCTATCGACTCCCGTATTTTCACAGTGTGTCTGGTGTGTGTCTGTGGGGAGTCTATAAACGGCCAAACTA
The DNA here is from genome assembly GCF_029633865.1 of Lampris incognitus. Lineage (NCBI taxonomy): Eukaryota > Metazoa > Chordata > Actinopteri > Lampriformes > Lampridae > Lampris > Lampris incognitus. The sequence goes on along the minus strand of NC_079229.1, from coordinate 711,131 downwards.
AAGCACTTGGGGCCTTGATTCTTTTTGGAGGTTATTGGGGATGATCAGGGGCACCTATAAAAAATAGCGGAACATTAAAATTGTGCATAATATGCGGAATCTGCATAAAATATGTGGAATCCCTTCAGAATCCTGAGCGGTTCAACAAGATGGCGGCTCTGGCTACGTCACGCCTCGGCTCTTCGCGCCGTCCGCACAAACCTCGCGTTGTTAGCGGCTTGCTGGACGGCGGCCGGGCGGAGACCGCGAGCAGCGCTGCAAATACGAAGCGTCCGTGAAATAAGCCATGACGTCACAGTCGCATTTGCATGGGTGGAGCACGGGCGTATATGGCGGCTGTCACGTGAAGTGAACTCGATAAAGTTTTCTGTTTTTGAATGGAAATCAGCGCGTGCGGGCGGTTCGGGTTTTGGCGGGTCTGACGAACAATACAGTTGGCCGCTGTTGCGCGCGTGCAAGTGTCCGCGTGTCTTATGTGATGAATCACATTTAAAGGCCCAAACATACTCGGGCGGAACGCACGCGGAGCGGACTCCACGAGAAACGTCCGCAGTTATTTGGGCTTCCGTAGTCGAGCGCACTTCCGCGTTGTAGTTTCCTGTCAAGCTGTCCGTGAAACACTACATTACCCACAATGCTCGCGTGTTGTTTACACTCTTCTGTCATGGCGTCCGACACTGACGACGAGGAAGACATGCTCTGCCTGCTGGCTCTACAAGACAATACACTGAAGAGACGGTGGTGTGCATCCTCTCTGTGACGTATCGTACAGGTGGGGCTACTTTCGCTTCTTATACTCATATATGTTCGGAATGTGTGTGTGTGTGTGTGTGTGTGTGTGTGTGTGTTAGTGTAGATAGCGGGACCGAAAACTAAAGCATTTATGATCCTAATTTCTTTGTGGAGGTGGTAGGTATTGTTCCAGAGAGGACCAGAAAAATAGCAGAAAATTAATGTTATGCATAAATATGCAAAATATGAATTTTTCTAAAAATGGCTAAAAACCACTTCTCGGCATTTCAGATGATTCTGAACATTTGGGGGGAGGGAGTTGGAGTGGGGGGGGTTTAGGGGCAGGGGGAAGGTGGTTAGCTGGCAGGATGAAGAGGAGGGAGATTTAGACGGGTGGATAGCTAATAAACGTCACGATCACCGCAACTTGGTTGCGGGTCACTTACTAGTGTATAATAAAATTCAGCCGTCGGTTCAAGACCACAATTTTCAGGATGTTCACAAAAGAAAAAATGACGACTGCGTGCAGCAGTCTCTACCCTAGCGAGTTGCATAGTGCGCCCCTTAAGGAGCGGCATGTCACTACACCTCTAAATCAATGACTATTAGTAGCCCTATACGTCATATGGGTTACATATATATACTATATTGTGACGAGCTGGCGTGAAAGGAGGAAGCCAGAGGCAGGATTCTGGTCTTAAGGGCAGCTTCCGTGTCCCACACACCGCACCAGCCCAGGAGTGCTCTTTTCTTTTGCCCCCCAAAATGGTTGCTGAACAATGCCCCCCCCCCCCCAAGGTCACTATTAAAATCATCAGACTTTCTCACGGTCCCACAGTCAGTCAGTAAAATGTCCGAGTCGAACCCCCAAACAAACAACACAACAATAATAAAACATGGAACTAAAACAACAATTTGAACACAAACTTTAACAGTCCTGGTCAGAATCCCTTGCACTCCCCCAAAGCAGAACTGCCAATAGAGCGACCGCCTCTCCAGTCGCTACATAGCCCCCACCTGAGAGGTCACTTGTACTGGACGACCTTATCACCCAATACATAGGCCCTCAAATGTCCAGGGTGCTATCATTGGTGAACAGCCGCCTGGGGCTGACAGGAAGCGCAACTGGGGGAGAAGCATACTGATCTCGCATGGGGCACCCTCATCCCAACAACAGGCGGAGCAAGAGGGCAGTATGGGGAGAGTCTGTCCTGGTGCAGCAAAACCATGTGCCCCTGGCCAGGCATGCACACCCGGTACACCGCCTCAGACAGCCGGCCCATGACTTTGCCGGGCCCCTACCTGTCTTGTGAATGGGACAATACACATTTAAGTCATTAATCAAGACTCACCTCTTCACACTTGCTTTCATCTGTGATTTACGTGATTCGGGATGTTTGTTTTTCTTCCTCTGTTGTATCTGTCCAAGTGGGAGAGTCCTGCTGGCCTCGTGTGTGGCTGCCACTTCTCCCTCTCGTAGCCCCCCTTCCCATCCACCCCTGTATGTGTGTGCTATATTTATCTGTTGTCTTGTTTCACCCCGTTTATTGTGAAGCGACTTTGGGTGTTGGAAAAGTGCTACATAAGTTTAATTTATTATTATTATTAATACACCCATACCTTGTCCCCACACACGAAGGCCTGCCCAAGGCACCATGTGTCATAGGCCCTATTCTGCCATACCCCAGATCTGGCCTGGGCCCGGTGGGTGGAGGGGACCACTTGCAGGCGATCCCTCGGTCTCCGAAGGTAGTCTCAGGCTCAGGCGGGCCCCAAACACCAAGTCCACCGGTTTCCGGAGCTCCCGCCAAAACACGAGGGCAGCAGGGGTGCACTGGCTAGACTCCTGGTAGGACCACAGGACCAGGGGCAGGCGGCGGTCCCAGTCCTGCTGGTGTTGACGTGTGAGAATGGCAAGCTGTGCGGCCAGGGGGCAGTTGAATTGCTCCACCAGCCTGTCACTTTGAGGATGGAGCGGCGTCGTCCTCGTCTTTTCACCCTCAGCTGCTGGCAGACCTCACTGAAGACCTGGGATGAAAAGTTTCATTCTGGTCGCTGTAAAGCTCAGCAGGAACTCCAAAGCAGGCGAACATCTTCTCCACCAGCCTCAACGGCAACGCTGTCGTGGTGGCACTCTGAGCCGGCACCGCATACGCCTCTGGCCACTTTGCGAAGTAGTCCATAGCCATGAGGACATTGCGGTTGCCATAGTTGGTGATGGGGAAAGGCCCACGGATGTCCACCTCTACTCGCTACCACCAAGTACTACTGAATTGGGGCGTGGGAGTGCTGGGGTCAGTTCCTTCTGGGTGGTGCGGGAGTCGCACAGTGCGTGAGCGAGTGAATGACGCTCACATTCATTAGTTGCAAACGGAAAGGTTCAGTTCACTGTTCACCAAAACCATGAACATGTTCAATGCGTTCATGCACAACACTGTGTGTGTGTGTGTGTGTGTGTGTGTGGCCGCCATGCCAGGCTATGGATGTACATTCAGGATGTACAGTTGCAATGGCCTGTTTTGGTTAACATGTGCGTTTCAGAACCTATTAAGTATAATTGGTCTTGGACGGGCTAGGCCCACCTGATTTTCTCTGTGCCCACCCACACTGTGATTTCTGCCTACGCCACAGGTTGTAACAGGTCTCAGTCACATCTCAGTTGCTTTCAAACCCCAAAACACGCAGCACCAGAAGTTGGTCCACCCCGAGGATCGGGTCCCCCGGCACAAACAGAGCAATGTAGTGTAGCTGTTAAGTACCAGGAGGGTTGCCGTGACTTGTACATTGGGAAACCAAACAGACGCTGGCCAAGAGGATGACACAACACAGGAGAGCTAACACGTCAGACCAGGACTCCACAGTCTACACCATCTACAGGCCAGGACTCCACAGTCTACACCATCTACAGGCTATGACTACACAGTCTACACCATCTACAGGCCATGACTACACAGTCTACACCATCTACAGGCCATGACTACACAGTCTACACCATCTACAGGCCATGACTACACAGTCTACACCATCTACAGGCCAGGACCACAGTCTACACCATCTACAGGCTATGACTACACAGTCTACACCATCTACAGCCCGGGACTCCACATTCTGCACCATCTACAGATCAGTGGTCATTCCTTCAAGGATGAGGATGTGCACATCCTTGATAGGGAGGAACACTGGTTTGAATGGGGCATCAAAGAGGCCATCTTTGTGAACAGGGAATGACCATCCCTGAACCGTGTTGGGGGGAGGGGGGGGGCTAAGACTACATCTGTCACCAGCTTACAATGCTGTGATTACAACTATTCCCCAACCCTCTGTGAATAGTACACATGACCACTGTAACTCTAGTTAATGGTCACAGCAGTTTGCATATGAAACTGATAGTTGCTTTGGGTCACAATGCCACGTATTGCTTATAAGAGTAGGGACATCTGCAGTCCCTGTATTGTTTATAAGGGTGGGGACACCTGCAGTCATTGTGTTGTTTACAAGGGTGGGGACACCTGCAGTCACTGTATTTTTTATAAGGGTGGGGACACCTGTAGTCACTGTGTTGTTTATAAGGGTGGGGACACCTGCAGTCACTGTATTGTTTATAAGGGTGGGGACACCTGCAGTCACTGTGTTGTTTATAAGGGTGGGGACACCTGCAGTCACTGTATTGTTTATAAGGGTGGGGACACCTGCAGTCACTGTATTGTTTATAAGGGTGGGGACACCTGCAGTCACTGTGTTGTTTATAAGGGTGGGGACATCTGCAGTCCCTGTATTGTTTATAAGGGTGGGGACACCTGCAGTCATTGTGTTGTTTACAAGGGTGGGGACACCTGCAGTCACTGTATTGTTTATAAGGGTGGGGTACCTGCAGTCACTGTATTTTTTATAAGGGTGGGGACACCTGTAGTCACTGTGTTGTTTATAAGGGTGGGGACACCTGCAGTCACTGTATTGTTTATAAGGGTGGGGACACCTGCAGTCACTGTGTTGTTTATAAGGGTGGGGACACCTGCAGTCACTGTATTGTTTATAAGGGTGGGGACACCTGCAGTCACTGTATTGTTTATAAGGGTGGGGACACCTGTAGTCACTGTGTTGTTTATAAGGGTGGGGACACCTGCAGTCACTGTATTGTTTATAAGGGTGGGGACACCTGCAGTCACTGTATTGTTTATAAGGGTGGGGACACCTGCAGCCACTGTATTGTTTATAAGGGTGGGGACATCTGCAGTCCCTGTATTGTTTATAAGGGTGGGGACACCTGCAGTCATTGTGTTGTTTATAAGGGTGGGGTACCTGCAGTCACTGTATTTTTTATAAGGGTGGGGACACCTGCAGTCACTTTATTGTTTATAAGGGTGGGGACACCTGCAGTCACTGTATTTTTTATAAGGGTGGGGACACCTGTAGTCATTGTGTTGTTTATAAGGGTGGGGACACCTGCAGTCACTGTATTGTTTATAAGGGTGGGGTACCTGCAGTCACTGTATTTTTTATAAGGGTGGGGACACCTGTAGTCATTGTGTTGTTTATAAGGGTGGGGACACCTGCAGTCACTGTATTTTTTATAAGGGTGGGGACACCTGTAGTCATTGTGTTGTTTATAAGGGTGGGGTACCTGCAGTCACTGTATTTTTTATAAGGGTGGGGACACCTGTAGTCATTGTGTTGTTTATAAGGGTGGGACACCTGCAGTCACTGTATTTTTTATAAGGGTGGGGGCACCTGTAGTCATTGTGTTGTTTATAAGGGTGGGGATACCTGCAGTCACTGTATTTTTTATAAGGGTGGGGACACCTGTAGTCATTGTGTTGTTTATAAGGGTGGGACACCTGCAGTCACTGTATTTTTTATAAGGGTGGGGACACCTGTAGTCATTGTGTTGTTTATAAGGGTGGGGACACCTGCAGTCACTGTATTGTTTATAAGGGTGGGGTACCTGCAGTCACTGTATTTTTTATAAGGGTGGGGACACCTGTAGTCATTGTGTTGTTTATAAGGGTGGGGACACCTGCAGTCACTGTATTTTTTATAAGGGTGGGGACACCTGTAGTCATTGTGTTGTTTATAAGGGTGGGGTACCTGCAGTCACTGTATTTTTTATAAGGGTGGGGACACCTGTAGTCATTGTGTTGTTTATAAGGGTGGGGACACCTGCAGTCACTGTATTGTTTATAAGGGTGGGGACACCTGCAGTCACTGTATTGTTTATAAGGGTGGGGACACCTGCAGTCACTGTATTGTTTATAAGGGTGGGGACACCTGCAGTCACTGTATTGTTTATAAGGGTGGGGACACCTGCAGTCACTGTATTGTTTATAAGGGTGGGGACACCTGCAGTCACTGTATTGTTTATAAGGGTGGGGACACCTGCAGTCACTGTATTGTGTATAAGGGTGGGGACACCTGCAGTCACTGTGTTGTTTATAAGGGTGGGGACACCTGCAGTAACTGTGTTGTGTATAAGGGTGGGGACACCTGCAGTCACTGTGTTGTGTATAAGGGTGGGGACACCTGCAGTCACTGTATTGTTTATAAGGGTGGGGACACCTGCAGTCACTGTATTGTTTATAAGGGTGGGGTACCTGCAGTCACTGTATTGTTTATACGGGTGGGGACACCTGCAGTCACTGTATTGTTTATAAGGGTGGGGACACCTGCAGTCACTGTATTGTTTATAAGGGTGGGGACACCTGCAGTCACTGTATAGTTTATAAGGGTGGGGACACCTGCAGTCACTGTATTGTTTATAAGGGTGGGGACACCTGCAGTCACTGTATTGTTTATAAGTGTGGGGACACCTGCAGTCACTGTATTGTTTATAAGGGTGGGGACACCTGCAGTCACTTTATTGTGTATAAGGGTGGGGACACCTGCAGTCACTGTATTGTGTATAAGGGTGGGGACACCTGTAGTCACTGTATTGTTTATAAGGGTGGGGACACCTGCAGTCACTTTATTGTGTATAAGGGTGGGGACACCTGCAGTCACTGTATTGTGTATAAGGGTGGGGACACCTGTAGTCACTGTATTGTTTATAAGGGTGGGGACATCTGCAGTCACTGTATTGTTTATAAGGGTGGGGACACCTGCAGTCACTGTGTTGTTTATAAGGGTGGGGACACCTGCAGTCACTGTATTGTTTATAAGGGTGGGGACACCTGCAGTCACTGTATTGTTTATAAGGGTGGGGACACCTGCAGTCACTGTATTGTTTATAAAGGTGGGACACCTGCTGACACTGTATTGTTTATAAGGGTGGGGACACCTGCAGTCACTGTATTGTTTATAAGGGTGGGGACACCTGTAGTCACTGTATTGTTTATAAGGGTGGGGACACCTGCAGTCACTTTATTGTGTATAAGGGTGGGGACACCTGCAGTCACTGTGTTGTTTATAAGGGTGGGGACACCTGCAGTAACTGTGTTGTGTATAAGGGTGGGGACACCTGCAGTCACTGTATTGTTTATAAGGGTGGGGACACCTGCAGTCACTGTATTGTTTATAAGGGTGGGGACACCTGCAGTCACTGTGTTGTTTATAAGGGTGGGAACACCTGCAGTCACTGTATTGTGTATAAGGGTGGGGACACCTGCAGTCACTGTATTGTTTATAAGGGTGGGGACACCTGCAGTCACTGTATTGTGTATAAGGGTGGGGACACCTGCAGTCACTGTAATGTTTATAAGGGTGGGAACACCGGCAGTCACTGTATTGTGTATAAGGGTGGGGACACCTGCAGTCACTGTATTGTTTATACGGGTGGGGACACCTGCAGCCACTGTATTGTTTATAAGGGTGGGGACACCTGCAGTCACTGTATTGTTTATAAGGGTGGGACACCTGCAGTCACTGTATTGTTTATAAGGGTGGGGACACCTGCAGTCACTGTATTGTTTATAAGGGTGGGGACACCTGCAGTCACTGTATTGTTTATAAGGGTGGGGACACCTGCAGTCACTGTATTGTTTATAAGGGTGGGGACACCTGCAGTCACTGTATAGTTTATAAGGGTGGGGACACCTGCAGTCACTGTATTGTTTATAAGGGTGGGGACACCTGCAGTCACTGTATTGTTTATAAGGGTGGGACACCTGCAGTCACTGTGTTGTTTATAAGGGTGGGGACACCTGCAGTCACTGTATTGTTTATAAGGGTGGGACTCCTGCAGTCACTGTATTGTTTATAAGGGTGGGGACACCTGCAGTCACTTTATTGTGTATAAGGGTGGGGACACCTGCAGTCACTGTATTGTGTATAAGGGTGGGGACACCTGTAGTCACTGTATTGTTTATAAGGGTGGGGACACCTGCAGTCACTTTATTGTGTATAAGGGTGGGGACACCTGCAGTCACTGTATTGTGTATAAGGGTGGGGACACCTGCAGTCACTGTATTGTTTATAGGGGGGACACCTGTAGTCACTGTATTGTTTATAAGGGTGGGGACATCTGCAGTCACTGTATTGTTTATAAGGGTGGGGACACCTGCAGTCACTGTGTTGTTTATAAGGGTGGGGACACCTGCAGTCACTGTATTGTTTATAAGGGTGGGGACACCTGCAGTCACTGTATTGTTTATAAGGGTGGGGACACCTGCAGTCACTGTATTGTTTATAAGGGTGGGGACACCTGCAGTCACTGTGTTGTTTATAAGGGTGGGACACCTGCAGTTACTTTATTGTTTATAAGGGTGGGACACCTGCTGACACTGTAGTGTTTATAAGGGTGGGGACACCTGCTGACACTGTATTGTTTATAAGGGTGGGGACACCTGCAGTCACTGTGTTGTTTATAAGGGTGGGGACACCTGCAGTCACTGTATTGTTTATAAGGGTGGGACACCTGCAGTCACTGTATTGTTTATAAGGGTGGGGACACCTGCAGTCACTGTATTGTTTATAAGGGTGGGGACACCTGCTGACACTGTATTGTTTATAAGGGTGGGGACACCTGCTGACACTGTATTGTTTATAAGGGTGGGGACACCTGCATTTACTTTATTGTGTATAAGGGTGGGGACACATGCTGTCACTTTATTGTGTATAAGGGTGGGGACACCTGCATTCACTGTATTGTTTATAAGGGTGGGGACACCTGCATTCACTTTATTGTGTATAAGGGTGGGGACACCTGCAGTCACTGTATTGTTAATAAGGGTGGGGACACCTGCAGTCACTGTGTTGTTTATAAGGGGGGGACACCTGCAGTCACTGTGTTGTTTATAAGGGTGGGGACACCTGCTGACACTGTATTGTTTATAAGGGTGGGGACACCTGCAGTCACTTTATTGTGTATAAGGGTGGGGACACCTGCAGTCACTGTATTGTTTATAAGGGTGGGGACACCTGCAGTCACTGTGTTGTTTATAAGGGTGGGGACACCTGTAGTCACTGTATTGTTTATAAGGGTGGGGACACCTGCAGTCACTTTATTGTGTATAAGGGTGGGGACACCTGCAGTCACTGTATTGTTTATAAGGGTGGGGACACCTGCAGTCACTGTGTTGTTTATAAGGGTGGGGACACCTGCTGACACTGTATTGTTTATAAGGGTGGGGACACCTGCTGACACTGTATTGTTTATAAGGGTGGGGACACCTGCTGACACTGTATTGTTTATAAGGGTGGGGACACCTGCATTTACTTTATTGTGTATAAGGGTGGGGACACATGCTGTCACTTTATTGTGTATAAGGGTGGGGACACCTGCATTCACTGTATTGTTTATAAGGGTGGGGACACCTGCATTCACTTTATTGTGTATAAGGGTGGGGACACCTGCAGTCACTGTGTTGTTTATAAGGGTGGGGACACCTGCAGTCACTGTATTGTTTATAAGGGTGGGGACACCTGCTGACACTGTATTGTTTATAAGGGTGGGGTACCTGCAGTCACTGTATTGTTTATAAGGGTGGGGACACCTGCAGTCACTGTATTGTTTATAAGGGTGGGGACACCTGCAGTCACTGTATTGTTTATAAGGGTGGGGACACCTGCAGTCACTTTATTGTGTATAAGGGTGGGGACACCTGCAGTCACTGTATTGTTTATAAGGGTGGGGACACCTGCAGTCACTGTGTTGTTTATAAGGGTGGGGACACCTGCTGACACTGTATTGTTTATAAGGGTGGGGACACCTGCTGACACTGTATTGTTTATAAGGGTGGGGACACCTGCTGACACTGTATTGTTTATAAGGGTGGGGACACCTGCATTTACTTTATTGTGTATAAGGGTGGGGACACATGCTGTCACTTTATTGTGTATAAGGGTGGGGACACCTGCATTCACTGTATTGTTTATAAGGGTGGGGACACCTGCATTCACTTTATTGTGTATAAGGGTGGGGACACCTGCAGTCACTGTGTTGTTTATAAGGGTGGGGACACCTGCAGTCACTGTATTGTTTATAAGGGTGGGGACACCTGCTGACACTGTATTGTTTATAAGGGTGGGGTACCTGCAGTCACTGTATTGTTTATAAGGGTGGGGACACCTGCTGACACTGTATTGTTTATAAGGGTGGGGACACCTGCAGTCACTGTATTGTGTATAAGGATGGGGACACCTGCAGTCACTGTATTGTGTATAAGGGTGGGGACACCTGCATTGACTGTCTTGTGTATAAGGGTGGGGACACCTGCAGTCACTGTATTGTTTATAAGGGTGGGGACACCTGCATTGACTGTCTTGTGTATAAGGGTGGGGACACCTGCAGTCACTGTCTTGTGTATAAGGGTGGGGACACCTGCAGTCACTGTATTGTGTATAAGGGTGGGGACACCTGCAGTCACTGTATTGTGTATAAGGGTGGGGACACCTGCAGTCAGGTGAGACTGAAGAGGTGACGTAGATGATGATGAACCTTTTCTCTTAATAAACGTTGTGTCCAGATGAACTGACTCACCTCGCTGTGACGTCCTTACTTAGATTCTTGAGCAGCATCCATACTGTTCTAAGTGTTTGTGTTGTAACAGGCCTGGTTCTGTCTGCCTCCCGCGTCACTTTGGGACGTTGTTCTGCTGTGGTACTGATTCTGTCTGGCAGAATTTCCACATTGTCACCAGGTTTGAAATGGATAAATCAAATGAGAAAAGTCACAGATTGCAGCCTTAAAGAAGACAGTACGAAGCGATTAGTAGCTGTGTGGAGATGCAGGCTGAGCTTTAGTAGCTGTGTGGAGATGCAGGCTGAGCTTTAGTAGCTGTGTGGAGATGGAGGCTGAGCTTTGGTAGCTGTGTGGAGATGTAGGCTGAGCTTTAGTAGCTGTGTGGAGATGCAGGCTGAGCTTTAGTAGCTGTGTGGAGATGCAGGCTGAGCTTTGGTTGTTGTCTGGAGATGCAGGCTGAGCTTTAGTAGCTGTGTGGAGATGCAGGCTGAGCTTTAGTAGCTGTGTGGAGATGCAGGCTGAGCTTTAGTAGCTGTGTGGAGATGCAGGCTGAGCTTTAGTAGCTGTGTGGAGATGCAGGCTGAGCTTTAGTTGTTGTCTGGAGATGCAGGCTGAGCTTTGGTAGCTGTGTGGAGATGCAGGCTGAGCTTTAGTTGTTGTCTGGAGATGCAGGCTGAGCTTTAGTAGCTGTGTGGAGATGCAGGCTGAGCTTTAGTTGTTGTCTGGAGATGCAGGCTGGGCTTTAGTAGCTGTGTGGAGATGCAGGCTGAGCTTTAGTTGTTGTCTGGAGATGCAGGCTGAGCTTTGGTAGCTGTGTGGAGATGCAGGCTGAGCTTTGGTAGCTGTGTGGAGATGCAGGCTGAGCTTTGGTAGCTGTGTGGAGATGCAGGCTGAGCTTTAGTTGTTGTCTGGAGATGCAGGCTGAGCTTTAGTAGCTGTGTGGAGATGCAGGCTGAGCTTTAGTAGCTGTGTGGAGATGCAGGCTGAGCTTTAGTTGTTGTCTGGAGATGCAGGCTGAGCTTTAGTAGCTGTGTGGAGATGCAGGCTGAGCTTTAGTTGTTGTCTGGAGATGCAGGCTGAGCTTTAGTAGCTGTGTGGAGATGCAGGCTGAGCTTTAGTAGCTGTGTGGAGATGCAGGCTGAGCTTTAGTAGCTGTGTGGAGATGCAGGCTGAGCTTTAGTTGTTGTCTGGAGATGCAGGCTGAGCTTTGGTAGCTGTGTGGAGATGCAGGCTGAGCTTTGGTAGCTGTGTGGAGATGCAGGCTGAGCTTTAGTAGCTGTCTAGAGATGCAGGCTGAGCTTTAGTAGCTGTGTGGAGATGCAGGCTGAGCTTTAGTAGCTGTGTGGAGATGCAGGCTGAGCTTTAGTTGTTGTCTGGAGATGCAGGCTGGGCTTTAGTAGCTGTGTGGAGATGCAGGCTGAGCTTTAGTTGTTGTCTGGAGATGCAGGCTGGGCTTTAGTAGCTGTGTGGAGATGCAGGCTGAGCTTTAGTTGTTGTCTGGAGATGCAGGCTGAGCTTTGGTAGCTGTGTGGAGATGCAGGCTGAGCTTTAGTTGTTGTCTGGAGATGCAGGCTGAGCTTTAGTAGCTGTGTGGAGATGCAGGCTGAGCTTTAGTAGCTGTGTGGAGATGCAGGCTGAGCTTTAGTAGCTGTCTGGAGATGCAGGCTGAGCTTTAGTTGTTGTCTGGAGATGCAGGCTGGGCTTTAGTAGCTGTGTGGAGATGCAGGCTGAGCTTTAGTAGCTGTGTGGAGATGCAGGCTGAGCTTTAGTTGTTGTCTGGAGATGCAGGCTGGGCTTTGGAGGACCTCAGTTGTTTGTGGTGGTAAAATCTGATGCGGCGCGCGAGCACCTCCACGCCAAGACCCAATCAATATTTGGCTTTTCTACCTGAATTTTGGTTGAAGGTTAATTCATTGTTGAAATGTTTGTATTGTATATTAGGACATGAAAGTACTGTAACGACCGCGGATGTGTACGGACCCTTTAGTCGACTGATTAACGTAGTCGCCCGTGGTGCGGGAGACCCGAGCTCGCGTCGCGGCTGCCCCGGTTCCCAGCTGCCCCGTTTCCCAGCTGCCCCGGTTCCCAGCTGCCCTCCAAATTCACTACGGTACTCTATATAGACAAATAGATTCTTGGAGAAATGTGTGCACACAGATATGGATAAAGACTTTCCGCAGGGTATTTTGTTATAAGGTGTTGTGTCGACGCGTCCGGGTAGCGCAGCAGTCTATTCTGTTGCCTACCAACACGGGGATCGTCGGGTCGAGTCCCCGTGTTACCTCCGACTTGGTCGGCGTCCCTACACACACAATTGGCCGTGTCCGCGGGTGGAAAGCCGGATGTGGGTATGTGTCCTGGTCGCTGCGCTAGCGCCTCCTCTGGTCTGTCGGGGCACCTGTTCGGGGGGAGGAGGAACTGGGGGGAATAGTATGATCTTCCCACGCGCTACGTTCCCTGGTGAAACACTTCACTGTCAGGTGAAAAGAAGCGGCTGGCGACTCCACATGTATGGGAGGAGGTATGTGGTAGTCTGCAGCCGTCCCGGATCGGCAGAGGGGGTGGAGCAGAGACAAGGACGGCTCGGAAGAGAGGGGCAATTGGCCGGATACAGTCGACTCTGTGCATAACTGTAGTCCACTGACTTCCGGGTTGTACTGCAGCGGTCGTACCAGTTTCCTGTTTGTTGGCGTGTGCTGTTGACAGTGGCGTGTTTCTGCCAGATTCGCCATGGAGAACTGCCCACATGCACACAGCTGGCCACACACTTTCACCTGCACCTCCAGCAAACGGGGGAAACCTTTCAAGTTGTACATATCACGTTACGTCTGTCCTAACTTGATATGTACAACTCGAAACCTTTCCCCCGTTTGAACCGGAAATGCACTGACAATAGTTTGCTTCATAATTCAGAGAAGTTGGACAAACGCAGAAGTTGCGGTTCCCCAAACTTTCCCCGAGATAATGAACCATTTGTTATGGTAGCCTCAGTTTATGTGCTCCATTCATCTCAGAGGAAATCTGGGGAAACGGCCTCTTGACCCATCTTCTATTGCCATTCAATTGTCTTGTCAGAGTCTATTAAAAAGGCAAAGTTTACACTGAAAAATGAAGTGGGCCATCGAAATGCATCATTATGCAAAGGCAATATGGGCCAGCCAGGAGAAACGGAGAAGCAGCCTGTGACCTTTTCAAACCGATATTCGCCCACACCAAAACTCTGAGGTTGAATGATTCCCAGCCACCCAGTGTTTCACTTAAAGTTATTGGCCCAGCATTTGATGTGGTTCAATTAAGGCTCTTGTGGTGTTTGTGTCTTCCTTTCTTTTATCAAATGTTTTTCCTGTTTTGCTCACTTCCTTCTTCTCAATTCATCTCACGCCTTCCAAGGACACAATGAGTCCCCAGCTAACCAAAGCCCATTGATTTTCACTGGGTGATTTATGGGTGGAGTGTGTGATAGGGCAGCCCTGATTGTCTGTGGGGGGCTGCACTGTGCCACCTTAACAAAGGTGGTGACACGGGGTAGCAGTGGGGATAACATGCCCTCACACCAGGACCTGCAGCTCACAGTAGACCACCACGAGGACCACACACGTGCTCTCATCAGAGCAACAGGGCACACATTCATGTGTTTCTTTCTATTTAGACTTTTTTTTCTCCTGCCAACGTAATTATGTTAATTAAAATACTGGAAGTGGAGGAGAGGAGCATGTGTGTTTCATTGTTTTATGTGCATGCGACGTTTGGTTTAGTGTGTTAAATTGTCAAAAGGTCAAAAGATGAAGACCATTTGAAATCAGCTCGTGTGATTGGATGAAGTCAGTCTGTGGAGGTGCAGCATGTATGGCTGCAGAAAATGTTGGCTGGCTCGCCAAAGATGGGCAAATGATATTTCGGGGGTTTCGCGCAAACTGTTAAAAATGTGGATTATATTCTTTACAGCTGCCGCTTACATGGTGGGGCAATCAAGAGGAGGAGACATGGTTTGATAAATCAATGCAAATGACTAAATAAAACATAATAAAGCCCCATTCAGACGGGTTTAGTTTTACTAGGTAATATATGGGTCTATATATAGGTAATATATGAGTATATATGGGTAATATATGGGTATATATGGGTAATATATAAGTATATATGGGTAATATATGGGTATATATGGGTAATATACAAGTATATATGGGTAATATATGGCTATATATAGGTAATATATGAGTATATATGGGTAATATATGGATGTGTGTGTATATATAGGTATTAAGGGTATATATGGATATATATGGGTATATATAGGTAATATATGAGTATATATGGGTAATAATATGGGTTGTACAGTATTTTCATAGGTCCTCAGTAATTTAAGAAATCGAACCAGACGTTGTTTAAATGTAGAGTCAGAGGAGTGTAAGTGTGGGGTGTGAGGGAGTCGTCACGTGTGCATCCAAAAAGAGGTGAAAACAAGATGAAACCTCTCCCCTCGTACCTGTCTGGAGTGAGCGACGGTTTTAAAGTCAGTTGGAAAACACCATAACACACAGGCTGGCAGCCCATGTGAGGGACGAGGTGTGAATCGTGCTCCTGTTTGTACAACGTCTGACTGAACAATGTGCAAATATTGCACTTTTTTTTCTTCTGAAGATGCGTTGATAATGTAAACAGTATAAATGAAATCAGAATGTATGCCTAGTCTGGATATACAAACATTTTTCAATATGTGTGAGTCAAACTTGTTCTAAACAGCCTGCAAACTCTTGATGTGCCTCAAATGACCCTCGGATGCAGCTAAGATGAGCAGAAGAAGAGCAGAACTAAGATGAGCAGAAGAAGAGAAGAACTAAGATGAGCAGAACACGAACAGAACTAAGATGAGCAGAAGACGAGAAGAACTAAGATGAGCAGAAGACGAACAGAACTAAGATGAGCAGAAGACGAGCAGAACTAAGATGGAGCAGAAGACGAGAAGAACTAAGATGAGCAGAAGAAGAGCAGAACTAAGATGAGCAGAAGACGAACAGAACTAAGATGGAGCAGAAAGACGAGAAGAACTAAGATGAGCAGAAGAAGAGCAGAACTAAGATGAGCAGAAGACGAACAGAACTAAGATGGAGCAGAAGACGAGAAGAACTAAGATGAGCAGAAGAAGAGCAGAACTAAGATGGAGCAGAAGACGAGAAGAACTAAGATGAGCAGAAGAAGAGCAGAACTAAGATGAGCAGAAGACGAACAGAACTAATATGAGCAGAAGAAGAGCAGAACTAAGATGAGCAGAAGAAGAGCAGAACTAAGATGAGCAGAAGACGAGAAGAACTAAGATGAGCAGAAGAAGAGCAGAACTAAGATGAGCAGAAGAAGAACAGAACTAAGATGGAGCAGAAGATGAGAAGAACTAAGATGAGCAGAAGAAGAGCAGAACTAAGATGGAGCAGAAGACGAGAAGAACTAAGATGAGCAGAAGAAGAGCAGAACTAAGATGAGCAGAAGACGAACAGAACTAATATGAGCAGAAGAAGAGCAGAACTAAGATGAGCAGAAGAAGAGCAGAACTAAGATGAGCAGAAGACGAGAAGAACTAAGATGAGCAGAAGACGAACAGAACTAAGATGAGCAAAAGACGAATAGAACTAAGATGAGCAGAAGACGAGAAGAACTAAGATGAGCAGAAGAAGAGCAGAACTAAGATGAGCAGAAGACGAGCAGAACTAAGATGGAGCAGAAGACGAGAAGAACTAAGATGAGCAGAAGAAGAGCAGAACTAAGATGAGCAGAAGACGAGAAGAACTAAGATGAGCAGAAGACGAGCAGAACTAAGATGAGCAGAAGACGAGAAGAACTAAGATGAGCAGAATACGAGAAGAACTAATTTGAGCAGAAGACGAACAGAACTAAGATGAGCAGAAGACGAGCAGAACTAAGATGGAGCAGAAGACGAGAAGAACTAAGATGAGCAGAAGAAGAGCAGAACTAAGATGAGCAGAAGACGAGAAGAACTAAGATGAGCAGAAGACGAGAAGAACTAAGATGAGCAGAAGACGAGAAGAACTAAGATGAGCAGAATACGAGAAGAACTAATTTGAGCAGAAGACGAACAGAACTAAGATGAGCAGAAGACGAGCAGAACTAAGATGGAGCAGAAGACGAGAAGAACTAAGATGAGCAGAAGAAGAGCAGAACTAAGATGAGCAGAAGACGAGAAGAACTAAGATGAGCAGAAGACGAACAGAACTAAGATGAGCAGAAGACGAACAGAACTAAGATGAGCAGAAGACGAGAAGAACTAAGATGAGCAGAAGACGAACAGAACTAAGATGAGCAGAAGACGAGCAGAACTAAGATGGAGCAGAAGACGAGAAGAACTAAGATGAGCAGAAGACGAGCAGAACTAAGATGAGCAGAAGAGCAGAACTAAGATGAGCAGAAGACGAGAAGAACTAAGATGAGCAGAAGACGAACAGAACTAAGATGAGCAGAAGACGAGCAGAACTAAGATGGAGCAGAAGACGAGAAGAACTAAGATGAGCAGAAGAAGAGCAGAACTAAGATGAGCAGAAGACGAGCAGAACTAAGATGAGCAGAAGACGAGAAGAGCTAAGATGAGCAGAAGACGAGCAGAACTAAGATGAGCAGAAGACGAACAGAAATAAGATGAGCAGAATACGTGCAGAACTATGATGAGCGGAAGACGAGAAGAAGATGAGCAGAAGACGAGCAGAACTAAGATGAGCAGAAGACGAGCAGAACTAAGATGAGCAGAAGACGAACAGAACTAAGATGAGCAGAAGAAGAGCAGAACTAAGATGAGCAGAAGACGAGAAGAACTAAGATGAGCAGAAGACGAACAGAACTAAGATGAGCAGAAGACGAGCAGAACTAAGATGAGCAGAAGACGAGAAGAACTAAGATGAGCAGAAGACGAGCAGAACTAAGATGAGCAGAAGACGAGAAGAGCTAAGATGAGCAGAAGACGAGCAGAACTAAGATGAGCAGAAGACGAACAGAAATAAGATGAGCAGAATACGAGCAGAACTATGATGAGCGGAAGACGAGAAGAAGATGAGCAGAAGACGAGCAGAACTAAGATGAGCAGAAGACGAGCAGAACTAAGATGAGCAGAAGACGAGAAGAACTAAGATGAGCAGAAGACGAGAAGAACTAAGATGAGCAGAAGACGAGCAGAACTAAGATGAGCAGAACGAGCAGAACTAAGATGAGCAGAAGACGAGAAGAACTAAGATGAGCAGAAGACGAGAAGAACTAAGATGAGCAGAAGACGAGCAGAACTAAGATGAGCAGAAGACGAACAGAACTAAGATGAGCAGAACGAGCAGAACTAAGATGAGCAGAAGACGAGAAGAACTAAGATGAGCAGAAGACGAACAGAACTAAGATGAGCAGAAGACAGGTGAGCTGTGGAGCTGTGGAGCAGTACAGGTGTTCGTGGCTTGAATCATCACTTTGGTAGAGAGGGGAAACACAGACACGGCCCACCCAGACGGGATTAGAATGACTGAAAAGCGCTGTAATAAACAGCATCACCTGACCTCCCTTACAGAAACTAATCACACCACACGGGGCATAAGATTCCTGTTTGATGTCATATAAGGAATTTAAAACATGTGCTTGTACAATGTCTGCAGTGTGCACAAGCCTACATAAATATTTACATACAATGGCCTGTCATTTTAAGATCTCTTGTACGAATTGTAGGATTGTTGATCCGAGACCAATAAGTTTGTACTGAAGCATTTATTGCATCGTTTTTTTCTTTCATTACTGTTTTATTTTAGGCGGTGGATTAATTCCGCTTCCGCTGTGGGAAGATGGCGACGTGAAATTACATTTGCGGCGGCCTCACCCAGCACCGTCCATGCAGTGTCTTTGTCCACGTCTGCGTTCAAGTTTGTCTTCGTTTGGTGGCTGGGAGAGCTGGTGCTGGATCGGCAAGGAGAGCTTGGTCCGCTGCGTCCTGTGCGCCCAGGGACCAGGGCCCTGACTGGAGCTGCGCCCGAAGAGGAAGCACCGCGGGTAGCCTGACAGGACGCGGAAGCGGGGCAGGCTAAGCTAACTAAGCCTGCGTGGTCGGAGCTGCCATCATCCTGACTGGTGTTCATGCTCCTGGACGGGGATTTATTTGATCTTTATTTGATCTAGTTTCGCTGTAGTCTGGATACGTGTGTTCTTGCAGTTTTTCGATATGTGTGCTTGTCTTTGTTTTGCACTGCTGTGGGCTGGCAGAAACGAAAAAATAAAGCGGTTTTGATTCTGAACAATAAGACATAAGATGAGACAGGGGTGTGCAGGTATCTATTGAGGGCGCCCCCCCCCCACATCCGCCCTTGGGCCAAGCACGGAAATTAATACTTTGATAGTTCGGCGACAGCTCTCGGTTCACATTTGTGTTTACCACGACCCCCTCACAGCAATTAATCACTCGCAGCCTGCTGCGTATTGACCAAGTGTCTTTCCAGGGATCGCTCCGTTACCTTCACACCCCATTTTCAGGGACGACGGCGATGCGTCATGGCCGCGCCGCGCCGCGCCGCGCCCTCCATAACTGCACACGTGCAGAGCGGAAGTAGCGGGCCGCAGACAGCCTGACTCTGATGGCGTCCATACAAGCTGTTATTCCTTCCACGTCGTTGGCTCCCACATAGCAACAGGTTGGATTGAAGTCAGTGTTGCTTTATTATTGTTATTATTATTGTTATAGTTATTATTATTATCATTGTTATTATTATCATTGTTATTATTATTATTGTTATTATTATTATTGTTATTATTATTATTGTTATTATTATTATTGTTATTATTATTATTATTATTTGATCTAGCATGATTATATATGCAATAATATATCAGGGCCTTAATTGCTTCTTAATTGATTTGCTTTGGGGTGGAAACAGAATATGCTGTTGGCCGCAGAACGTTTTAAAGGCAGTCTGCAGACAGACCAGGTATGGGTGGTGTCACATGGACCACCTGTTCTCCATCTTCTTTAAGACGGTACTCCGTCCATCCCTCCCTCTCACTTTCCTGTCCGTCTGCACTTCGCCCACGCACCGCTCCGTCGGGCAGCGCTGTGCCACTGTTCCAGCGCTCTTTGCCGAGGAGCGACGCGCTCCTCTTCCTTCCGAGGAGGCTCTCCGGAGGCCACATGACCCCGACATAAGACGGCGGATGACACGTGCCGAAGTAGAG
Organism: Lampris incognitus; assembly: GCF_029633865.1. NCBI lineage: Eukaryota > Metazoa > Chordata > Actinopteri > Lampriformes > Lampridae > Lampris > Lampris incognitus. The sequence continues at coordinate 691,309 of NC_079229.1, read as the reverse complement.
GTTTGGTCTTCAGAGCTGAAGTCTGCGTAGGATCTAGAAGTGGGGGCTTGCTGTGGGTTTGGGGGGTCCCGGTGGAGGGCGGCAGCTGCTCTCTCTCTCTCTCTCTCTCTCTCTCTCTCTCTCTCTCTCTCTCTCTCTCTCGCTCTCTCTCGCTCTCTCTCTCTCTCTCTCTCTCTCTCTCTCTCTCTCTCTCTCTCTCTCTCGCTCTCTCTCGCTCTCTCTCGCTCTCTCTCTCTCTCTCTCTCTCGCTCTCTCTCGCTCTCTCTCTCTCTCGCTCTCTCTCTCTCTCTCTCTCTCTCTCTCTCTCTCTCTCTCTCTCTCTCTCTCTCTCTCTCTCTCTCGCTCTCGCTCTCGCTCTCTCTCTCTCCCGCTCTCTCGCTCTCTCTCGCTCTCTCTCTACCGCCCGCATGGTGGCCGACATCTGACGCGCAGCCACCATCGCAACTTGCGGAGATGCTGAATTCAGAGCTTTTTGGAAACCACTGACTTAAAGCAGCAGCCTGGAAAGGACTCAACTTTCCCAGACTACAAATAAGCAAACATCAGCAGAACAAAAGTCAAGAGGCGAGAAGGAGACGAAAAGAAAGAAGGACGCGGTAAAGGGGCTTGGCCTGAAAGAGAAAAAAAGAAAAGTTAATTAACATTACCGACGAGGCGAAGTCGGTCGTTGTAGCCTCGCTACATCCCTTTTCTCTCTAGGGGTACTCGGCCAGCCGGCAAGATTTCGCCCAAAAGCAGACAAGAGGACCGTCCTGCGCTGACGAGGCTGGTCGGCAGGAAGCGGCTGATAGCGGCCGGGGTGTTGGGGGTCGTCATGGTCCTGCTGTTGGTCATTCTCATCCCGGTTCTGGTTAATTCCGCGGGAACTTCGGCGCATTACGAGATGCTGGGTACCTGCAGAATGGTGTGCGACCCCTACGGCACCAAGTCGCCAACCAGCACCGCTACGTCCGACGCAGTCCGAGACAACAGTCTGGTGCAGTCTTTACCTACTTTTATCCAGGGTCCGAAAGGGGAACCAGGCCGACCAGGTAAGGCGGGTCCTAGGGGTCCCCCAGGCGAACCGGGACCGCCCGGTCCGGCGGGGCCGCCCGGGGAGAAAGGAGAACCGGGCCGACCTGGTCTACCGGGTCCTCCGGGACCCAACGCAGCTGCTGGAGCAATCAGCGCCGCAACCTACAGCACGGTGCCCAAAATCGCCTTTTACGCAGGTCTTAAAAAGCAACACGAGGGCTACGAGGTGCTCAAATTTGACGACGTGGTGACGAACCTGGGGAACCACTACGACCCCACGACGGGAAAGTTTACTTGCTCCATCCCCGGGATTTATTTCTTCACATACCACGTCCTGATGCGCGGCGGAGACGGCACCAGCATGTGGGCTGACCTGTGCAAAAACAACCAGGTAAGCGAGAATGCGCAGAGCGCCCAGGCGCGTATTACGCACGGGGCGCAGCAGCGAGTGTCTGCCCACGTCGGATCAGCCAAAATCAGCCAGTTACTTCAAGATAAACTGATGCTTTGTAAGGGTGCGGATTGTTACCCATTCATTTCAGTGGCTGGTCACAGTGCGCGAATTACGCGCTCCGTTTAAATGGACTCTGTGTCTGCCCCCTTGACAATTGAAGAAAACCCCGCATCTCTTGGACATCGTTTCCTGTAAGACGGCGTAGCTTCCAGACGCCTCTGTCAGATCTGCTTATCAGATCTGCTTATCAGATCTGCTTATCAGATCTGCTTATCGGATATCTGATAAGCAGATCTGATAAGCAGATCTGATGGGCAGACAGCTCGTGTGTTTTCCGTTTTCATTATATCAAGGAAAGCATCGCAGACAGCTAATTGATGGTAATGATATCCTAATGAAGCCTATTCACGCCCAATCAACAAGTTCATCACGAGCGTAAAGAATTACACCAAGCAGATACGACCATGCTGTCAGCAATAGAGAGATTGAACCAATCGGTGGGCTATTCCGCAGCGCTGCTGGTTTGCGTCCTACAGTCTAATTTAGTCAGAAGGAGCAACTTCTCACCCACGCGCTAATCCCTGCCTCGTTTCCTGACCATGTTTTATCCATAAGATTCTCCAGGCGGTGCCAGATCATAGCCTACACGGAGGGCCTGTCAGCAAGCTGACCTAATCCCTATTCACCCGGGTCCAGCCTCATGTCATCCGGGCGCTGTTAGTCTACACGACTCACGGAGCCGCTCCGCCATGCGCGTCCCCCTGCCCGTCTGTGTGCCTGCCGCGCGCCGCCACGGGGGCTGCAGCCCGCGCTGCTCCAGTGCCAAACCACAGGGTCTGTCTGATCCTGAGATAACGAAAACGGGGAGAGGCGATGCCACCAAACTGATGCTGAACATTCTCCATCACAGATGTGAAACCGTTATTTAGACAGGGAGGTCTCGCTGGGATGCAGCATCTGTCCAGCCCGGAAGTCCCTGTCGAGATGGGAGGGGGGGGGGGCAAAAAGTTTCACATACACTTGAACACAGACGGTTAAAACTATGAGGAATAAACATCCATGTCAAATCTTATAGCCAGACTGTTTCTCCATGAGTGAACGGTTATTTTGTTCCTCTGGACCATGCAGTCGGGTTATATTATATACTATCTGGCATCCTCACCATGCTGGGAGACCCTCACTCTGTACTGGTGTTCTGCTTGACTGGTAGGATGAACACTGGTGCAGCGGAAACGCGTTCCTGCCCAAACAGGAAAAGGGATGGAAACATGATGAAGATGTGGCGATGCGTCCGTTCAGCAGCTAATCTGCCAATTCTACAATCAGATTACAGTGAAACAGTGTTCCTATGTCATTTGTGTATACGTTGTAATGCATTAGTGTACTCTAATGTAATGTATTAGTCTAATACTAATGTACTACTGTAATGTACTAATGTACACAAGCGCAATACATTAGTACAATACATTAATGTACATTGTAATACCAATGTATAGAATTCAGGGGGCAGCCGGGAACCGCCGCAGCCGGGACGCGAACCCGGCTCTCCCGCACGACTACGTTAACCAGTCGACTAAAGGGTCCGAACCGTTAATCAAGGGCTAGCGAGTCTAACCATCCGTGGTCCTTACACTACCCCCACCCCTCACGCCTCTGCTCTGGGCGCACGCGCTTCCGATAGCCTCACCATCCCACTTCTGACACCAATGTAGTGAATTCGGGGGCAGCCGGGAAGCGCCGCAGCTGGGACGCGAACCCGGCTCTCCCGCACCACGGGCGACCACGTTAACCAGTCGACTAAAGTGCACGAAATGAAATGACAACTGAAGTGTTTCTGATTCTGATTCTGATTAGATTGTCTATATTAGCTTCGGTCCGAGGATCCATTTTACAAGGGTGGGAACTGTTGACAGCTGAGCTGCTGTCCATGAGCGACAATGGCTGCTGCACCTTGTTTGTAGCTCTTGCTGTCAGAGGGAGGGACAGATCAGAGAAATCACGGATTTCAGCTTTAATGGGAGAATTTTAAATACAGGAAAAGACCAAAGATAAGTCTTCTCCTTCAAAGTAACACGTAAGACACTGTTAACACTCCTGTTGTGTTGACCTCACCTCGACTCCCTTAGCACCTAGTGGACTCCCAAGGACCCCTACCCTATAGTTGTGTAAAAAAGGATAACGATTTCGAATCTTATCCCGTTTTTTTCCACTTAGATGTTCGTTTGTTTTGGTTCCAACATTACTGTCATCACGTCTTAACCCCCACACACCACCACCATTGGCATAAATGAGGTCTACACATTTCAAATGGGTGGAGAAATTAGAAAGTAAATGACCTTAAAAGCATGCAATGCAGGTAGTACTTCCACTTTGAGGATATTCAGCAGATCTCATTCCGCCGCCACGCGCAGGATGAGACTTTTACCCAGCTCTTCATTGGCCCATACACCCTGGTCGCCCGTGATGTCCCGGCTGCGACGGTTTCCGGCTGCCCCCCCCCCCGCATTCGCTACACTACCATAACGGGTGACCCTGCACCCTTAACACAAAGCCTAACATACCATCATGCAGCATCTGACGGTGTTAATGAAGATGATGTTGCTTGCACAGTCCACCGTCCAACACCGGTAGAAAAGGGCTTTGCACTGCTTTCTTTCTTAACTTAATATAAAAGTACACTTTTTGACATCGATGTCATATTTCTACAAAGAGAGACCATTTCCGTGTTACTGCATTGTATGCTAGGGGTTTGTACTAACACGATAAACAAACTAAGACTGCTGCGCCCTTGAGTTGGAATCCGTCTGCACGCGGACAGTGTTTAGTGAGACGCGTTTTACAGGTGGGGGCGGCGGAGCCGGCAAGGCTGGTAGGGCCCGGACCCCACCTACTTTTGAACATCAAACATGTCAAAAATGTGAATCCATCGGTAGCCACATACATCATACACTGTTTCCCTGTGTGCCCCCCACACCGCCAACCGGAAGCGGTACGTTCTGTTAACTGAGAACGGATTGGCCAGTTGGGTCACGTGACATGAATCACATTTTCACACACCAACGCTGCTCTGCCATACAGTTAAAGGTAAACCGCCACTTCATTATTTGGTTATCTAGTTAGTTAGTTAGTTAGTTAGTTACTTAGTTAGTGAGTGAGTTAGTGAGTTAGTTAGTTAGTTAGTTAGTTAGTTGGTGAGTTAGTGAGTTAGTTAGTTGGTGAGTTAGTTAGTTAGGGAGTGAGTGAGTGAGTGAGTGAGTTAGTTAGGTTTCTAGTTAGTAGCTATCTAGTTAGTTTCCTGGTTAGTTTGTTAGTTATTTAGTTAGTTAGTTTTCTATTTATTTAGTTATCTAGTTAGTTAGTTTTCTATTTAGTTAGTTATCTAGTTAGTTAATATCGAGTTAGTTGGGTACCTATTTAATTGGTTATCTAGTTAGTTAGTTTTCTATTTAGTTAGTTATCTAGTTAGTTAGTTAGATACCCAGTTAGTTAGTTATCTAATTAGTTAGTTTTCTGGTGAGTTAGTTATATAGTTAGTTAGTTTTCTAGATAGTAAATGAGTTATCTAGTTAGTTAGTTATCTAGTTAGTTAATATCGAGTTAGTTGGGTACCTATTTAATTAGTTATCTAGTTAGTTAGTTTTCTATTTAGTTAGTTATCTAGTTAGTTAGTTAGATACCCAGTTAGTTAGTTATGTAGTTAGTTAGTTTTCTGGTGGGTTAGTTATATAGTTAGTTAGTTTTCTAAATAGTTAATGAGTTATCTAGTTAGTTAGTTTTCTAGTTAGCATTTACTGGATAATGAAACACCAAAAACAAAATTTTTCAGGGTAAAGCCAATGAAAGTAGGGGATTGCCAGGGACCTCATCCGGCACAACTACAGAATGCAGACAGTTCTTCGGCAGTATTTAAATAGTTTAATGTTTCTCTCGAGATTTCACTCCTACCTAAAACGACCATGGGCGGTCAAAATGACGGCCGATTTTTAAACCCTATATTCTGTCAAGATAAATATCCAATTGAGATATTAATGCATTGCATATGTTAGCATGTCTGTTAGGAATCCACTGACACACAAATTAACATTTTTAAAAAATGATACTATTTTTAAACAATTTAAACTTCAGAGAGACATGGTGGAACTTGAAAACGGAAAACACATATTGCTAATCTAACGTAACAAGGCCTATAAAACGTGAAATGTAAAAAAAGAACTGAAAATAAATATTGAAACGGTCACAACGACCAGAACTTAAAAACTACTAGAACGACCATGGGCGGTCATTTTCACCGCCACGGTTTTTAAGCTCTATATTCTGTCACGATAAACACCCCGTTGAGATATTAATGCATTACATATGTTAGTATGTCTGTTATGAAACTAACTGACACCAAATGAACATTTTAACAACTTTAATACTGTTTTTCAAACAACTGAAAATGGCGGCTGTCCAGCGCCAGTAAATACTGCAGCGCCTCGGTGGTAGCCATGGTGCGTCTGTAACCACACATGTTGCAGTAATCACAAATCAAGTGCAGACTATTTCTCTGCACTAGAGGACGCTAGTGTGTTTCTAGGACACAGCAACGAACTTCACGAAGGAAATGACGCGACCAACACACGTCATGAATACTGACATGACGCGACCAACACACGTCATGAATACTGACATGACGCACACCATCATGCGCAAATTACGTGCGGTCATTTTGACCGGTCATGGTCATTTTAGGTCAGCGGTCGGGAACCTATGGCTCGCGAGCCATATATGGCTCTTCCGGTGACGGCATATGGCTCCCAGACAATTTTGAGTTGAAAAAAAAATCAGTTTGGAACTGATTTTAAAATACTTGTGATATTTCTTAATAATACTGTGTCATTTTAAAGTAAACAGAAATTAGTTTTGAAGATAAATTTCACGGGTCACGGGTCACGGGTCACCCGTGGGTCGGGTCGGGAACCAATGGCTCGCGAGCATGTCCGGGTCATTGTAAAGGTGAAGAAATCAATTTGATCAGATAGCCAACTAGTTTATCCGCTTCAACCCTTGTAAGGGAAAAGAGGGCGAAAAGAAAAAAAGACGGTGGTTGCCGTGCATTCCAGGCTGCGTGCGCAGAGGAATCTGCATTTGTGGAGAGAGCAGGATCTGCCGTATGTCTCATATGCAATGATAACATTGCATCGATGAAACGGTCACATATAAAGCGGCACTTCGATACGCCATGCAGCACCAGAAGTCGCATTAAAAGTAAGACATATTTCATTTATTATACGTTAAAAATACTATATGGCTCTCAATGAAATATATTTAGAAATATTTGGCTTTTATGGCTCTCCCAGTCAAAAAGGTTCCTGACCCCTGTAGAGCTTATCATAAATTTTAATTTTGTAAAATTGATATAAAAGTCATTTTAATGCAAATATATGCAATTTTAGGAGACTTCAGAGAGCGATAGGTCTGCATCTCTTTTCCCCCACAAAGTTATTGAATTTTGAAAATCCAAAACGGTCATAATGACCATCTCGGTTGTTCTAGAGCTAAATTCTATACGATAAGAATTATTCTTAATGTCTTAATAATGTGTTAGCTGTAACATCGTAACAATCATAAAAGGGGTTCTGGAAGTTAAGTCAGTTTAAATGGTTTGTGGCTAGATGGGATAGAGCCACGGATGGAAGTGACACAAAATCTCGCAAAATTTTGTTGAAATGGGAGCGAGGGGGTGGTGCCATTGTGTTTGTGTGTGTGAGTGTGGGGGGGGGCTGATGGGCCCGACCAACTCGAAATGCGTTCTGCGATCCATTGGTATCGACCTGAGGAAGCAGCTTGATTTGAATATACAGATTCAATCAGGCACTGGTGTACGGAGCCAGATAAGAGCTCATTTATTCTTCATAGAATTGCACGATGAGGGCTAATGAGAGCAAGGTGACTCCTGCCAACGTTTTGATGAATTCATTCCAGATGCAGCTTCATTTGATTAAGGCCCAGTTCACACGTACATGGATATTTTTCTAAACGGGTTTTTCTTTCCACACGACCTTCATTTTACAAAGTATCTCAGTACACACGAGAACGCAAAAATAACGACTCCAAACGCCCAAACAATCATGGCGGGCCAATAGGTGGCGATAAAGTCTACATCAACTATACGTCAAATACCACAGAAGAAAATTTTAAGCATGGCGAGCTTATTTTCCTTTGGTGGTCGTAATTTAAGAACAAAACAGTAGTCGCGTATTATTTTCATTTATAATTATTTGATATGTTTCTTCACCTTTATTTATTTATCATCTTTCTGGCACGTGGACCTGGGTTCTCTTCGTTTTGTGTGGACAAATGACGAGGTGGCATTGCTGCGCAAACTGGGGAGTGACGTCGTTCCACACAGATACCGGGACTTGTTAAAAATCTGGACTTTAAAAGGCGTTTTAAAATCACGTTTGCTTTAAAATGTTACAATTTCATTGAGCAGACGCTTTCATCCAGAGCGGCGTACTTTAGTCATCAAAGTAATTAATTCACTCCTACCGTGGGCGGTCAAAATGACCGCCGGTTTTTAAACTATATTCTGTCAAGATAAATACTCAGTAACTATTAAATTCGCTACAATATGTTAGTATGTCTGTTAGGAAACGACTGACATCAAACTAAACATTTTAGCAACTATAATTGTCATGGCATTCTTACTTTAGTGGTAATTTCGTGTTATTTGTGGTGATTTTCCACCATCTAGCTGCTTCCCTTAAAATAGAAATGATTTCGTAAATATGTGGCTCTTATTTTGAAATGTAGTATTCGCTTTGTAGCGGTCAAAGTTCATTCTAATTCCGGAAGCTGATTGACAGAAGTTGTGTGATTACGCTGTTCTCTAGGAAATCTTTTAACATTTCCCGCTAGCGGTCTTGAGTTAGTAGGAGATTCCCGCCTTAGGAAGGCGTCGCTTGTAAGTATCGACTTAGAAATGTATTGTAGCGAATTCGGGACGCGAACCCGGCTCTCCCGCACCACGGGCGACCACGTTAACCAGTCGACTAAAGGGTCCGACTCGTTAGCCAAGGGCTACCGAGCCTAAGAGGGCTACCGAGCCTATTCATCCGAAAAAGAAAATCTGATGAATAGGCGGCGGCGGCGGCGGCTTCTTCTGCGGCTTCTTCTTCTTCTGCGGCTTCTTCTTCTTCGTCCTTTTTTTTTCTTCATCCATTTCTCGCCCTTCCCGAAGGAAGGGGGCATGTAACGATCACGAATGAACAGGCTCCTCGGTAGCCCTGAGCTAACGGGTCGGACCCTTTAGCCGAGCGGTTCACGTTGTCGCCCGTGGTGCTGTGACGGTCCGGCCGGGCTGCCCCTGAGTCCGCTACAGTATTTCAGAACCTGTCGATACGCTCGTTTAAGTCGCGTTAGCTACGTTAGCTTCGAAGCTATTCTGTGTAACCTGACTGATAGGCAAGGCTAGCGCATAGCTGGTGCATGGAATGATAAGACACATTTACAATGTACATTTTATGTTTAGTTACAGTTTAACGAAACAGAACAATACGCGTTGCTGAACGGAAGACAAGTAAAAGCCTGGAAACTTCATGTGGCCTCCGAAGTTTATAGGACGTGTTAGCTGTTAGCGGTGTAGCTGGGCGGACGGGCGTGAAATGAGGACAGAAGAGTGACACCACGTTTAAACACTTTAAACTCCAGGCAGACATGCTCCAACTTCCATAGCAATATCGAAAAGGGAAAATATTACCTGAAAAACAAAGCGAAACCACGTGTTACTAATCTAACAAACGGAACAAGACCTATCAAACGTGACATGTCAAAAGAAAAGAATTGAAAATAAACATTGAAACGGTCCCAAACAACGACCGGAACTTAAAAACTACCAGACGACCGTGGCTACATTGTGTCAAGATAAAGACCCAGTTGAGATATTAATACATTAAACATGTTAACGTGTCTGCTAGGAAACTAACTGACACCAACATAAACATCTGAACAACTTTAATACTATTTCCCAAACAATTTAAAACAGCGGCTGTCCAACGCCTGTAAATACCTCGGCGCCTCGGTGGTAGCCATGGTGCGTCTGCAGCGGCGTCTGTAACCAGACATGTTGCCATAACCACACGTCAAGTGCAGACTATCTCTCTGCGCTGGGGGGCGCTAGTGTGTTTCTAGGACACAGCAACGAACTTCATGACCGGTCATTTTGACCGGTGATGGTCGTTTTAGGTAGAGCTTATAACTTTTTTTGTGCGCAATTGATCTAAAACTCGTTTTAAATGCAATTATATGCAACTTTAGGAGCACTCAGACAGGTCTGTATCTTTTGTCCCCCTACAAAGTTAATAAACTTTGAAAATCCAAGCCTGTTGTTCTGAAGGCTTTAGTCATCTAAAATGCCGCTTGCATGTAGATGAAAGGCCAAAGCGCACAGAAAAAGGTGCTTTTTCAAATGACCGTGTAGTACATGTGGAGTATGTGTATGAATATGTCGTACCTCCAGACTTAGTTGAGGAGCGGTTAAACAGGTGAGGGACTCAGTCTGTGAACGGAGGTAAAGTAGCAACCTTTACTATTTTTGTCACTCAATATCAGCAAGGGAAGGAAACATTTCCAGCAGTTACTTGTCGCCAGCCATAGCCCATGAGCCACCATGACGCATTCAGATATATCTATCACAATAACGTCACCACCACAATCTAAAATGGGAGAATGTCCTCCACAGGGATGCTTCCTCTGGTCAGATAAAATGACCGCCGACGTGCCAACAGACATGCAAAGAGTTGTCCTTTGTCTGTGTGGGCGTCAATAGCTGTCCAGTATCATTAATGATACAATGTAGCAATCAGCCTGAATCAGTGTATGATGACAAAGTTGTGTGACATCATTATGTAAGAACACAGAAGCCCTCAGAGCTTGTTTTGACCACAATGGCTTGCGTGGTCCAGATCTTAACTCTGTGTGTGTGTGTGTGTGTGTGTGTGTGTGTGTGCGCGCTCCTTTAGGTGCGTGCCAGTGCCATAGCGCAGGATGCTGACCAGAACTATGACTATGCCAGTAACAGCGCCGTGTTGCACCTGGAGCCCGGCGACGAGGTCTACATTAAACTGGATGGGGGAAAAGCTCACGGGGGCAACAACAACAAGTACAGCACCTTCTCTGGATTCATCATCTATGCTGATTAGAGCACTAGGAGGTGACCTATTGGACATGTAACACTCACTCTTGTGCCCTCAGTCATTACAGGCCTCGCCCCCCGAAGCCCCCAACCCTTCTCCTATTTTTACTGCAAACAATCTTCGGCAAAATGTTCAAATGCATCATGTAGAGTGTCCTTGGGGACATCTGACTTAAAGGTCTTCCCCTCCAACCTCCACAAAGCCCTCTTTTTTCTGGGCTCATCGTGGTTACAGTAATTGCAACAAACTCGTCCCCATAGGTTTTGGCTGCTGCCCTGCGCTACACTCAATCCAATCCCATTTTGCTTCCAACCCCACCTTGCCCTAAATCAAACCATACCCATAGCCTAAGCTGTGTCCTTCACTGTCAACTTTAACTATAGCTCACTATCACCACATTTCCCCACCAAATGCTTTCCCCCGACAACATCCACTCAGGGTAGGAAACTAAATGATGCTGAGGATGCTCCCTTCCTCCGCCATCACGCAACAGCCCCCCCCCCCCAAATGCCCACCACCTCCGCCCTTGTCATTCCTCTTCTGGCCAAATCACAGCCTGGCAGAGATGGATGGCGCTGGATGATGATGGCGTCAACTTAAAAGGCCGCAATAACAATGATTCGAGTCTGGCAGCGTCGAACCAAATCCTTCACCAAGAGACAAGCCTGAAATGTTCAACTTCTTTCTTCCTCGTTTGTGTATCTCATGCGCTGATCTGTGGGGTAGGTGGAGCAGGACTGTGGACTGGGCCAGGGGCTCGGGTCAACACACCCATGCCCACCGCTCTGGCTAATCTGACCTGAGGACACCCTGATTTGTCGGCTCAGTGTGGATTCTCGCTTCACGACAGAGGCTTTCACGGCTGCAGTCCGATCTTAACCTCATCAACAAGTATACAAACAAACAAACAAAATGCACCATAGGTAAAACAGTCGATAACTCAAGCAGCTAAACAGATACCAAGATGCTGTTGAAGCCTTGTTTAAATAGCTTTACAACAAATAAAAAATGAATAAAACAGAAACACAGTGGGACAGAAGCAGTGAAACCTAATAATTTAAGAGAGCATTGTTCTGTACAGGAGAGCCTGAGATGATTTTGTGGAATACTCAGTATAATAACTATATCGGCAGTGACAACAGATACCACTGACTAAAGCCAAACTTTGGTTTTCTGTGTCATGTTGAGAATTTGCCAGCAAAATGCAGATGCGTCCCTTTGCACGTACAACATGTATATTAATGTCAGTAATGCGAAAGTGCAGACAATTCTGAGAGTGGAGAAGAATTCACGGCCCGGGAGAGGCGTCAGCGGCTTGGGTGAGGGCGAGTTTCAGGGATGCAGAAACATCGCTGTAAGAGGTGTAGATGGGAGCAAGGGCTTCCATGTGGAAATGCCCAGCAGCTGTTATTTTGCTGTGCTAAAAGGGCTCTGACACAACCCACCCCATTCCACCTGACCTCCCAGTGAGGAAAACAGTGAGACTCTTCTTTTCTCTTGGACCTAGATGTAAGGTAATCTATCTATATCGGTAGTCACTTAGTTCGATCCCTCCCACCCTCAGCCCCATGTGGCAGGATGGCCAGAATGGTTACAGCGACTGCCCCATCCGTCGCCTTGAGCTAACCTAATCAATAATTACAAACAGCCAATGTATGTCCATCTACAGCCATGCATGCTATCAAAGTGTCGTTTAGCAAGGCATGAATCCCATATCTGATGATGAGCCATTGTAAGTTTTCTCATTGTAAACCATCAGTCAAGTAGCCAACATCTAGGTTTACATTTTCTGCACTTTCTGAAAAGGCGAGTTCCTCAGCGTGATTCCCAAAGGCTGGCATCTTCACCATGCTTGGAGACCCTCACTCTGTACTGGTGTTCTGTTTGACTGGTAGGATGAACACTGGTGCAGCGGAAACGCGTTCCTGCCCAAGCAGAAAAAAGGATGGAAACATGATGAAGATGTGGCGATGCTTTCGTTCAGCAACTAATCTGCCAATTCTACAATCATATTACAGTAAAACAGTGTTCCTATATCATTTGTGTATACGTTGTAATGCATTAGTGTACTCTAATGTAATGTATTAGTGTAATACTAATGAGCTTTTCTCCAATAATTGGTGTGAAATGGGACAAGACGGGTGGGGGAGAATACCCTCAGCATTCTGAGACATTATGCTTCATATCAGACTACACAGAGCACCAGCTATGTCAGCACCTCATCTCCCGACCGGTCAAGGCTCAGAGGAACTTTAACTCTTGTCTTACCCTCCACAGTATCTACCAGCTACAGTAAATCTGAACACAGCCTATCTAGCCAACATTACGGACATTCTTTCTTTTACTTCTAGTAAAGCATTTTTAAGAAGCGTGCAGCAGCGCAGAGGTGCTCAGCTGTACTCATCCCGCTCACACGGATGAGCGAAGGTCGCAATGTGAAACGAAGCACTATGCAGAGGTGGAGGACGACGAGGACTCGATGTCCAGCATCATACACTCACCGGCCACTTTATTAGGCACACCTGTCCAACTGCTCGTTAACGCAAATTTCTAATCAGCCAATCACATGGCAGCAACTCAATGCATTTAGGCATGTAGACATGGTCAAGACGATCTGCTGCAGTCCAAACCGAGCATCAGAATGGGGGAGAAAGGTGATTTAAGTGACTTTGAACGTGGCATGGTTGTTGGTGCCAGACGGGCTGGTCTGAGTATTTCAGAAACTGCTGATCTACTGGGATTTTCACGCACAACCATCTCCAGGGTTTACAGAGAATGGTCCGAAAAAGAGAAAATATCCAGTGAGCGGCAGTTCTGTGGGCGAAAATTCCTTGTTGATGCCAGAGGTCAGAGGAGAATGGCCAGACTGGTTCGAGCTGATAGAAAGGCAACAGTAACTCAAATAAGCCCTCATTACAACCGAGGTATGCAGAAGAGCATCTCTGAACGCACAACACGTCGAACCTTGAGGCAGATGGGCTACAGCAGCAGAAGACCACACCGGGTGCCACTCCTGTCAGCTAAGAACAGGAAACTGAGGCTACAATTTGCACAGGCTCACCAAAATTGGACAATAGAAGATTGGAAAAACGTTGCCTGGTCTGATGAGTCTCGATTTCTGCTGCGACATTCGGATGGTAGGGTCAGAATTTGGCGTCAACAACATGAAAGCATGGATCCATCCTGCCTTGTATCAACGGTTCAGGCTGGTGGTGGTGGTGTAATGGTGTGGGGGATATTTTCTTGGCACACTTTGGGCCCCTTAGTACCAATTGAGCATCGTGTCAATGCCACAGCCTACCTGAGTATTGTTGCTGACCATGTCCATCCCTTTATGACCACAGTTTTCCCATCTTCTGATGGCTACTTCCAGCAGGATAACGCGCCATGTCATAAAGCTCGAATCATCTCAGACTGGTTTCTTGAACATGACAATGAGTTCACTGTACTCAAATGGCCTCCACAGTCACCAGATCTCAATCCAATAGAGCACCTTTGGGATGTGGTGGACCGGGAGATTCGCATCATGGATGTGCAGCCGACAAATCTGCGGCAACTGCGTGATGCTATCATGTCAATATGGACCAAACTCTCTGAGGAATGTTTCCAGTACCTTGTTGAATCTATGCCACGAAGGATTAAGGCAGTTCTGAAGGCAAAAGGGGGTCCAACCCGGTACTAGCAAGGTGTACCTAATAAAGTGCCCAGTGAGTGTATATCTTTATGCTAGTTGGAAAAGCAATTTGTGGATTCACTGTTACTGGAATGGTGTAAATATTGTAGTGATTCAGATTATTCTTATTTTTTTCTGACCCCTCCCACACCCCTCGATGTACAAAGTGTTGAAAAAGAACAGGCAAAGGCAAATATCATATAGTCTATTAATCAATGGGCCATACATGATCACATAATCTATTAATCAATGGGCCATCCATGATCACATAGTCTATTAACCAATGGGCCATCCATGATAACATAGTCTATTAACCAATGGGCCATCCATGATCACAGTCTATTAACCAATGGGCCATCCATGATCACATAGTCTATTAACCAATGGGCCATCCATGATCACATAGTCTATTAACCAATGGGCCATCCATGATCACATAGTCTATTAACCAATGGGCCATCCATGATCACATAGTCTATTAACCAATGGGCCATCCATGATCACATAGTCTATTAACCAATGGGCCATCCATGATCACATAGTCTGTTAACTAATGGGCCATCCATGATCACATAGTCTATTAACCAATGGGCCATCCATGATCACATAGTTTATTAACCAATGGGCCATCCATGATCACATAGTCTATTAACCAATGGGCCATCCATGATCACAGTCTATTAACCAATGGGCCATCCATGATCACATAGTCTATTAACCAATGGGCCATCCATGATCATATAGTCTATTAATCAATGGGCCATCCATGATCACATAGTCTATTAACCAATGGGCCATCCATGATCACAGTCTATTAACCAATGGGCCATCCATGATCACATAGTCTATTAACCAATGGGCCATCCATGATCACATAGTCTGTTAACTAATGGGCCATCCATGATCACATAGTCTATTAACCAATGGGCCATCCATGATCACATAGTCTATTAACCAATGGGCCATCCATGATCACATAGTCTATTAACCAATGGGCCATCCATGATCACATAGTCTATTAACCAATGGGCCATCCATGATCACATAGTCTATTAACCAATGGGCCATCCATGATCATATAGTCTATTAATCAATGGGCCATCCATGATCACATAGTCTATTAACCAATGGGCCATCCATGATCACAGTCTATTAACCAATGGGCCATCCATGATCACATAGTCTATTAACCAATGGGCCATCCATAATCACATAGTCTATTAATCAATGGGCCATCCATGATCACATAGTCTATTAACCAATGGGCCATCCATGATCACATAGTCTATTAATCAATGGGCCATCCATGATCACATAGTCCATTAATCAATGGGCCATCCATGATCACATAGTCTATTAATCAATGGGCCATCCATGATCACATAGTCTATTAACCAATGGGCCATCCATGATCACATAGTCTATTAATCAATGGGCTATCCATGATCACATAGTCTATTAACCAATGGGCCATCCATGATCACATAGTCTATTAACCAATGGGCCATCCATGCATTAATCACTTGATCGTCTTGTGAGCATGTGCGAGAGAGGTGTCGACATGTGAGTCAGGTGAGTGTGTGTGTGTGTGTGTGTGTGTGTGTGTGTGTGGGGTAATGTAAGAAGTGGTATGACTCTTCTTTTGTCTTTGTGGGATACACAGTCACACGTGTACTGTTTACTCCAATAATGTTTCCATTAAATGGACTGAATGTATGTCAAGTCTGTGTATGAGCTTCAATTGTTTCATGAAAAGGGACGTTTTTACACCACAACCTCTTCACCAGGGCATCTACACACCAGGCACAGGATCAGTCCATCATCAGAATTCTTCATTACACAAGTATGATATTTGAGAATTTGTCTTGGTGTCATTTATGTGGAGACACTACATTAACCTGGAAAGTAACATGGTGTACAAAGACACACAGGGACAACAGAATTTCACATACCTTGCGAAGGGATGGTGCTATGCACTGGTCCACCATACATATACATACTGTACGTTCAACGTTCAGTCACTGTATGTGTTCTCTTCCCTTCTCAATACACCTACAGTGTGATCGAAAAGGGCCATGCACTCATTTTTCAGTTTCCCTTTTCTTTCCTTCCACAGAGAATCTAACCTATCCCTCCAGCTTGCCCCTAATCTCAACAATGATATAATATATAGATATAATCTCAATAATGATATGTATAATACATGTATATAATCGCAATAAAATATGTATAATATATATAATCTCAATGATATATATATATATACACTACCGTTCAAAAGTTTGGGATCACCCAAACAATTTTGTGTTTTCCATGAAAAGTCATACTTATTCACCACCATATGTTGTGAAATGAATAGAAAATAGAGTCAAGACATTGACAAGGTTAGAAATAATGATTTGTATTTGAAATAAGATTTTTTTTACATCAAACTTTGCTTTCGTCAAAGAATCCTCCATTTGCAGCAATTACAGCATTGCACACCTTTGGCATTCTAGCTGTTAATTTGTTGAGGTAATCTGGAGAAATTGCACCCCACGCTTCCAGAAGCAGCTCCCACAAGTTGGATTGGTTGGATGGGCACTTCTTGCGTACCATACGGTCAAGCTGCTCCCACAACAGCTCAATGGGGTTCAGATCTGGTGACTGCGCTGGCCACTCCATTACCGATAGAATACCAGCTGCCTGCTTCTGCTCTAAATAGTTCTTGCACAATTTGGAGGTGTGTTTAGGGTCATTGTCCTGTTGTAGGATGAAATTGGCTCCAATCAAGCGCTGTCCACTGGGTATGGCATGGCGTTGCAAAATGGAGTGATAGCCTTCCTTATTCAGACTCCCTTTTACCCTGTACAAATCTCCCACCTTACCAGCACCAAAGCAACCCCAGACCATCACATTACCTCCACCATGCTTAACAGATGGCGTCAGGCATTCTTCCAGCATCTTTTCATTTGTTCTGCATCTCACAAACGTTCTTCTTTGTGATCCAAACACCTCAAACTTGGATTCATCCGTCCACAACACTTTTTTCCAGTCTTCCTCTGTCCAATGTCTGTGTTCTTTTGCCCATCTTAATCTTTTTCTTTTATTGGTCAGTCTCAGATATGGCTTTTTCTTTGCCACTCTGCCCTGAAGCCCAGAATCCCGCAGCCGCCTCTTCACTGTAGATGTTGACACTGGTGTTTTGCGGGTACTATTTAATGAAGATGCCAGTTGGGGACCTGTGAGGCGCCTGTTTCTCTAACTAGAGACTCTAATGCACTTATCTTCTTGCTCAGTTGTGCAACGCGGCCTCCCACTTCTTTTTCTACTCTGGTTAGAGCCTGTTTGTGCTGTCCTCTGAAGGGAGTAGTACACACCGGTGTAGGAAATCTTCAATTTCTTAGCAATTTCTCACATGGAATAGCCTTCATTTCTAAGAACAAGAATAGACTGTCGAGTTTCAGATGAAAGTTCTCTTTTTCTGGCCATTTTGAGCGTTTAATTGACCCCACAAATGTGATGCTCCAGAAACTCAATCTGCTCAAAGGAAGGTCAGTTTTGTAGCTTCTGTAACGAGCTAAACTGTTTTCAGATGTGTGAACATGATTGCACAAGGGTTTTCTAATCATCAATTAGCCTTCTGAGCCAATGAGCAAACACATTGTACCATTAGAACACTGGAGTGATAGTTGCTTGAAATGGGCCTCTATACACCTATGTAGATATTGCACCAAAAACCAGACATTTGCAGCTAGAATAGTCATTTACCACATTAGCAATGTATAGAGTGTATTTCTTTAAAGTTAAGACTAGTTTAAAGTTATCTTCATTGAAAAGTACAGTGCTTTTCCTTCAAAAATATGGACATTTCAATGTGATCCCAAACTTTTGAACGGTAGTATATATATATAAAATCTCAACAATGATAGTACATCATCATTTGTTATGATCTAATGTATAGTAGAAAAGGGCTCAAAATGGCACTGTAAGAAAATTATTGATCTTCACATATTGATTAATTGATATATTGGTATTAATGATTTTTAATACTAATACACTGTAATTTTATTTAACTGTAATTTAATACACTGTGGTTGTTCAGTGTAATAAGTCAAGTAAATTTTATTTGTTGAGCCCAATATCACAAATTATAAATGTGCCACAGGGGGCTTTAAAGCAACACAACATCCTGTCCTTAGACCCTCTCATCGGTTGAGGACCACCTCCCTAAAAAAACCCTTTAACAGGGAGAAAAAAATAGGGAGAAAGCTCAGGGAGAACACCAGAGGAGGATCTCTCTCCCAAGACGCACAACGTGCAATGCTCTTGTGTTTACACAATTTACACAATACAACATTGAAAGAGGATAACACAATTATAATGGAATTATAAAATATATGAAGCATATGATGAGGAGGATGCCAAGCAGTGTCCAGATGCCACTGGAAAAATGAAAAGCCCAGGACCTGAGCCATGTGACCACCATCACCACGGAGACCTGACAGGAGGACAGACTACACATGCGCACAGGGGAGACTCACACCACACAATTCACATACACGGGAGAAGAGACAAGAGAAGACATCATTCAGAGAGAGAGAGAAACGACTTGAGAGAAAAGGGCAGTTTGTAATAGTCAATATACTCTATATAATCTGGTGGGCAGAACAGTGGTTGGTAAATTCACTGAGACAGAAACTGACCCACCATGCAGTACAGGTTGTGAAGCACTCAACTTAGAGGGAACTAATTGTAGGCTAAGGCAAAAAGATGAGTTTTAAGTTTGGATTTAAAGACTCTACAGACTCTGATGGTCTGATGGCAGCAGACAGGTTATTCCACAAGAACGGGGCTGGATAGGAAAAGGCCCTGCTGCCACCAGCTGACTTCTTTTTAACTTTGGGTACACACAGGAGCCCTGTGTTTTGAGAACGAAGAGCTCGAGATGGAGTATACGGTTTAAGGAGATCAGACAGACGTGATGGGGCGAGCCCATTTAGGATTTTATAAGTCAGCAGAACCACCTTGTATTCTGATCTAACATAGATAGGAAGCCAATGAAGGGAGGCAAGAATTGGTGTAATACGGTTAACATTTCCTAGTTTTAGTTAGGATTCTAGCTGCAGTGTTCTGAACCAGCTGAAGACTTTTAGTACTAGCATGTGGCAGACCTGAGAACAGAACATTACAGTAATCAAGTCTGGATGAAATAAATGCATGTATTAGAGTCTCTGCATCAGCCATGGACAGGAAAGACTTAATTTTAGTTGTGTTATGTAACTGAAAAAAACGCTGTCTTGGTGATTTTAAAAAACATTTTTTTTTATGTTCTTATTAAAGGAAAGGCTGGGTTCAAATGTAACACCAAGATTTTTGGCTGCCACGCTTTGTGAGTTGTCAGGTGTTACTGTTACTTGATCAAATTGGTGTCTGTGTCTAGCAGGGCCAGTGCACAGCATCTTAATTTTATCTGAAATTGAAAAGCAGGAGATTTAGTGGCATCCAATTTTTCACAGCATCCAAGCAGGCCTCTACAGGCCTCTACTACAGATGAGTATCATCCGCATAGCAATGGCAATTTATTCCATGACTGCATATAATTTGGCCAAGAGGTGAAATATTAACAGGGAAAATTATAGGGGCCTAAAACCGAGCCCTGAGGTATGTCATATTTAACATCAGATAATTTTGATGTAATCTAATTAAAGAAGACACCACATTCTTCCAGAGAAGTAGGACTTAAGCCAAGAGAGAGCTAGCCCAGAGACACCAAAATTACAATTTATTCTGTGTAATAGTATACAGTGATCAATGGTTTCAAAGGCTGCACTGAGGTCCAGTAGTAGAAGCACAGAGGTGGGATCAGAGTCTATGGCTAGTAGAAGATCGTTCACCACTCTTGTCAGAGCAGCTTCAGTGGAGTGACCTTTCTCAGTATGATCATGCACGGACCTTGGGCTCTGTCAGACTGACTCTTCCAGTGTGTCTGCTAATATGGCACTACTGTACACAGTATTACATAAGCCAGAGTAGGAACCATGCACATACAAAATCCAACTACAATTCATACAGATGTGCTTAAATATGTTGGTACCCCTCCACAAAAAAACAACAAAAAAACAAAAAACAAAAACAAAAAAGCAAAAACGAAGAATACACAATTTTCTCTGAAATAACTTGAAACTGACTAAATTAATTGCATCCACCATTGTTTATTCCATATTTCATAAAAATCAGACTTTGCTTTTGATTATTTTTTCAACATGATTGATTTGAAGATACATCATAGGATGCACTGGGACAAATCATCAGTGATGTTTAATGAGGTCCTCGGGTGTTTTGGGTCTTTCAACATCATACATCTCAGGCGACCATCATACATCTCAAGCAACCCAGCCAGGGTTGATCAGGCCCTGGCTTGTGTCCCAGCAGCACTGGCCCACAGATCATTATTCAACATAATATTGTAAATTATAAAACAAATGAAAATGGCATGGACAAAAATGATGGGACCCTTAACCTAACATTATATTGCCCAACCTTTAGAGGCAATCACTGCAATCAAACATTTTCCGATGCTCTCAATGAGACTTCTGCAGCTGTTAACAGGTATATTGGCTCACTATTCCTGAGCAAACTGCTTCAGCTGTCTCAAGTTTGATGGGTACCTTCTTCAGACTGCAAGTTTTAGCTCTTCCCATAGATTTTCGATAAGATTTAGATCAGGGCTCAGAAGGCCACTTCAGAATAGTCCAATGTTTTGGTCTATCCATTCTTTGGTGCTTTTAGCTGTGTGTTTTGGGTCATTATCCTGTTGGAAGAACCATGATCTGTGACTGAGACAGAGTTTTCTGACACTGGGCAGTATGTTTCACTCCAGAATCCTTGGATAGTTTTGAGAGTTCATTGTGTCCTGCACAGATTCAAGGCACCCTGTGCCAGGTGCAGCAAAGTAGCCCCAAAACATAAGAAAGCCCCCTCAGTGTTTTACTGTTGGTATGGTGTTCTTTTCTTTGAAAGCTTAATTTTTTCATCTGTGAACATAAAGCTGATGTGATTTGCAAAAAAGCTCCAGTTTTGACTCATCTGTCCAAAGGACATTCTCCCAGAAGGATTGTGGCTTGTCAATATGCATTTAGCAAATTCCAGTCTGGCTTTTTAATGTTTTTCTTTCAAAAGTGGAGTCCTTCTGGGTCTTCTTACAGTGAGCCCACTTTTGCTGAAAAAGCAATGAATGGTGTGATCAGAAAGTGATGTGCCTTCACCTTGGAGTTCAGTTTGTAGCTCTTTGGCAGTTATCTTTGGTTGTTTTCTACCATTTGCATGATCCTTCTGTTCAATCTGGGGTCAATGTTCCTCTTACAACCACACACCCAGGGGGTTTGGCCACAGTTCTATTGACATTAAATGTTTTCATAATATTTGCAACTGTTGTCAAAGGAACAGCCACTTGCTTGGAGATGGCCTTGTAGCCTTTACTTTTACCGTGTGTGTCTATTATTTTATTTTTTTTCTGATCTCAGACAACTCTCTCCTTTGTTTTCTCTGGTCCATGTTCAGTTTGGTGCACACAATGATACCAAACAGCACAGTGACTACTTTTCTACATTTAAATAGGCTGAATTGATTACAACATTGGAAACACGTGTGATACTAATTAAAGAAACTAATTAATTTGAATATCAATATAATCCAATTATCTATTATCTTCTCTAAGAGGTACCAACAAATGTGTCCATGCCATTTTAGAATATCTTTGTAGAATAAGCAATAATTCATCTCTTTTCACAGCTTCTTTGGTTTATTCTATGACATACCAAGGGCATGCAAGTATACATGACAAAAAAGATTTTAAATTTCATGTTTGGAAAATACGCATCTCAACTGTTCCAACACTATAACCACATACGGAATCACCACTGGTTTACGCCTAGGCAGCTGTTGTCCTACTCCAAACACCGCATCTCAGTTGCTTTCGAACACCAAGACACGCTGCTCCAGAAATTGGTCCACCCCAAGGATCGGGTCCCCCAGCACAAACAGAGCAATATAGTGAAAAATACACATAGTCATTGAAACTCTAGTTAATGGTCACGGCTATTTGCATATGAAACCGATCGTTGGTTTTGGTCGTTATGCCACTGTTATACCAATTTCTTTCTTGTTTATAAGGGCGGGGACATCTGCAGTCAGTTTAGATTGAAGAGGTCACTTAGATGATGATGAAACGTTTCTGTCAATAAATGTTTTGTCCAGATGAATACACCTCACTTGGAAAATAATAAGGCCTTCCTACCCATTTCCCACTCTGCTATAATTTCTTTATTTCTCAGGTTTTTGAAAGGGGCTAAAAGTCTCCCTCAACAGCTGCTGCACACCTTCTGCAGAAACTCCCACAACACCCGGAACCTCCTTGCTGCATCTACAGTTATCTCAGTTCTCGCAGATGTTCTTTCTCCTCCAGCAGTACAGTTAATTACTATTGCTTAAAAGGCCACAATCCCCAACTGATCCTGACAAAAGCAAAACTCAGCATGCTGCCTGACTAATTTGTCCTCCTGAACATCTTGTCTCATATCATAATATGTCTTACCCACTGTCTCATGATTAGTGCTCTTCTTCGATCTAACCCTGATTATTTCTGCCCACCCTTATTCTGGATCTTTTTAACAGTTTCCTCCTCACCCACATTTACCACATGTGGTAAAATCACTCCAACGTGTGAATACACTATGAGCAAATTTCCAACATTTTTTACACTGCAAAGGTTTGGGAACATACTGTATTACTGGGTACAACACATGGGCCAAGAACACTCCAGCAGGCAAGCGCTCCAAATCAAAGTGTATCATAACAGACTTGTTCTCGTACTTGTCATTAACTACTTCGTCAAACCCACTTACTCTGCAACCGAGCAAATCTCCGCCCGCTGCGGGATTCGGTCCGGCTTGTACTGCGCCATGGGGCGCCATGGCTAACCGCTCGACTAAAGTGGACCGACGCCCTGGCGACCGGCCAGTGAGTCTTTTTGTAGGTTGCAGTTCTGCAGCTGTCAGTCACTCCTTTACACCCTTTAAATCGCCTTGCAGCCAGTCTGCATGAAGCGCCATCCACCACACGCGGAGGCCATGACATGACACACTGGGCGTCTTTCCCACCCGGCACCCAACAAAGCCACTCTCGCGGCCTTCCCGTCTGTGACGCTGACATACGTTCGACAACTATATCGATCAGCTGAACTCCACCCACTTCGTTCTTAATCTATGTTAATCCGTGTTGCTCCACATGCAGCACCTTCTTTCAAACCGACCATGTAGGCTTCTTCTTCATGTTCGTGCTCACCATGACATGATGAATCCACCTTCTGATTCTTTCTCTTCTCTGAGGCGCTCCCGCTTCTGCATTCAAAAGTCTCCACTTCCATTTCCCCACCTCCTCTCCGCTTTCTGACGCCATCTGCTCCTCCTCTCGTCTTCCTCTGGAGCGAAAGGCTACAGGTGTGAGGGACTGCACTCCCGAGGCCTCGCTCTAAACGGTGGCTGACAGCAGCTGAACTGGCGGTGGAGGTGAGCAGGGCAGCAGGTCTCCTCTGAAAGAGGGCGTGCTGGCGCTGTCTCTCCATGGAGCCATATGGACGCGTTAGGACGCACCCAGGCAGAAAACCAACAGGGACAGACAGGCTGTGTCATGAGCAGGAGGTGGAGGGGGCTGAGGGGAATAAAGGAAGAGAAAAGAGAGGAAAGGAAAGGGAATGCACTTCAAGTATACAACACGAGGGAGGTGAAGGAAGCAAGGCTTTGGGGGGAGCAGTAGGAGGAGGTTGACAGAGAAGGTTCACAAAGGAAAAGAGAGGAAGAGAAAGAAAAGGGGACGAAAGACAGAGAAAAACGAGGCCTGTACTGGGTTTTAAAACAAATATGAGCACAGTGGGACGGACATTTGCACTTTTTAACATGCGTACCTTCTGTTTGACGTCTTGGAAATGTAAAAGAAGTGCTGCCAGAACTGTGTGTCATGTGTGTAGCTGTTAACACGCACTCGTAACCAGTCACACTAACACAACACTTTCTGACAAATACACCTGCAGGCACTGTGCTGGTTATAAGGGTGGGGACACCTGCAGGCACTGTGTTGGTTATAAGGGTGGGGACACCTGCAGGCACTGTGTTGGTTATAAGGGTGGGGACACCTGCAGTCACTGTATTGGTTATAAGGGTGGGGACACCTGCAGCCACTGTGTTGGTTATAAGGGTGGGGACACCTGCAGGCACTGTGTTGGTTATAAGGGTGGGGACACCTGCAGGCACTGTGTTGGTTATAAGGGTGGGGACACCTGCAGGCACTGTGTTGGTTATAAGGGTGGGGACACCTGCAGTCACTGTGTTGGTTATAAGGGTGGGGACACCTGCAGGCACTGTATTGTTGATAAGGGTGGGGACACCTGCAGTCACTGTGTTGGTTATAAGGGTGGGGACACCTGCAGCCACTGTGTTGGTTATAAGGGTGGGGACACCTGCAGGCACTGTGTTGGTTATAAGGGTGGGGACACCTGCAGCCACTGTGTTGGTTATAAGGGTGGGGACACCTGCAGGCACTGTGATGGTTATAAGGGTGGGGACACCTGCAGTCACTGTGTTGTTGATAAGGGTGGGGACACCTGCAGGCACTGTGTTGGTTATAAGGGTGGGGACACCTGCAGGCAATGTATTGTTTATAAGGGTGGGGACACCTGTAGTCACTGTGTTGGTTATAAGGGTGGGGACACCTGCAGTCACTGTGTTGTTTATAAGGGTGGGGACACCTGCAGTCACTGTGTTGTTTATAAGGGTGGGGACACCTGCAGTCACTGTGTTGGTTATAAGGGTGGAGACACCTGCAGTCACTGTGTTGGTTATAAGGGTGGGGACACCTGCAGTCACTGTGTTGGTTATAAGGGTGGGGACACCTGCAGTCACTGCAGTCACATATAAATATATATTAAAATAAATAAAATAGAAATATATATAAATAAAAAATCTATGTATATTTATTTAAATATAAATCTTATAGAATAAGTAAATATATAAAAATATATTTAAATGTTAACATAAATCCAATTTAAATAAAATAAATGAACAAGATATAAACAAAAAATAAATAAAATGTATTTATATGTATTTAAATATGAATAAAATGTGACCAGTGATTGGCCAGAGAGAAACTGAACAGCTGTTTATGAGCAGGAAGTGAGTGTTATGGTGAGGTTGTGTTACAGCTGATGATCCAGGTGTGTAACAGCTTACGTGCTGGGTACACTGTAGCAGGTGAGTCGTGTGGAGGTTGTGTTACAGCTGTGATCCAGGTGTGTAACAGCTTACGTGCTGGGTACACTGTAGCAGGTGAGTCGTGTGGAGGTTGTGTTACAGCTGATGATCCAGGTGTGTAAGAGCTTACGTGCTGGGTACACTGTAGCAGGTGAGTCGTGTGGAGGTTGTGTTACAGCTGATGATCCAGGTGTGTAACAGCTTACGTGCTGGGTACACTGTAGCAGGTGAGTCGTGTGGAGGTTGTGTTACAGCTGATGATCCAGGTGTGTAAGAGCTTACGTGCTGGGTACACTGTAGCAGGTGAGTCGTGTGGAGGTTGTGTTACAGCTGTGATCCAGGTGTGTAAGAGCTTACGTGCTGGGTACACTGTAGCAGGTGAGTCGTGTGGAGGTTGTGTTACAGCTGATGATCCAGGTGTGTAACAGCTTACGTGCTGGGTACACTGTAGCAGGTGAGTCGTGTGGAGGTTGTGTTACAGCTGTGATCCAGGTGTGTAACAGCTTACGTGCTGGGTACACTGTAGCAGGTGAGTCGTGTGGAGGTTGTGTTACAGCTGTGATCCAGGTGTGTAAGAGCTTACGTGCTGGGTACACTGTAGCAGGTGAGTCGTGTGAAGGTTGTGTTACAGCTTAGATCCAGGTGTGTAAGAGCTTACGTGCTGGGTACACTGTAGCAGGTGAGTCGTGTGGAGGTTGTGTTACAGCTGTGATCCAGGTGTGTAACAGCTTACGTGCTGGGTACACTGTAGCAGGTGAGTCGTGTGGAGGTTGTGTTACAGCTGATGATCCAGGTGTGTAAGAGCTTACGTGCTGGGTACACTGTAGCAGGTGAGTCGTGTGAAGGTTGTGTTACAGCTGATGATCCAGGTGTGTAACAGCTTACGTGCTGGGTACACTGTAGCAGGTGAGTCGTGTGAAGGTTGTGTTACAGCTGATGATCCAGGTGTGTAACAGCTTACGTGCTGGGTACACTGTAGCAGGTGAGTCGTGTGAAGGTTGTGTTACAGCTGATGATCCAGGTGTGTAACAGCTTACGTGCTGGGTACACTGTAGCAGGTGAGTCGTGTGAAGGTTGTGTTACAGCTGATGATCCAGGTGTGTAACAGCTCACGTGCTGGGTACACTGTAGCAGGTGAGTCGTGTGGAGGTTGTGTTACAGCTGATGATCCAGGTGTGTAACAGCTTACGTGCTGGGTACACTGTAGCAGGTGAGTCGTGTGGAGGTTGTGTTACAGCTGTGATCCAGGTGTGTAACAGCTTACGTGCTGGGTACACTGTAGCAGGTGAGTCGTGTGGAGGTTGTGTTACAGCTGTGATCCAGGTGTGTAAGAGCTTACGTGCTGGGTACACTGTAGCAGGTGAGTCGTGTGAAGGTTGTGTTACAGCTTAGATCCAGGTGTGTAAGAGCTTACGTGCTGGGTACACTGTAGCAGGTGAGTCGTGTGGAGGTTGTGTTACAGCTGTGATCCAGGTGTGTAACAGCTTACGTGCTGGGTACACTGTAGCAGGTGAGTCGTGTGAAGGTTGTGTTACAGCTGATGATCCAGGTGTGTAACAGCTTACGTGCTGGGTACACTGTAGCAGGTGAGTCGTGTGAAGGTTGTGTTACAGCTGATGATCCAGGTGTGTAACAGCTTACGTGCTGGGTACACTGTAGCAGGTGAGTCGTGTGAAGGTTGTGTTACAGCTGATGATCCAGGTGTGTAACAGCTTACGTGCTGGGTACACTGTAGCAGGTGAGTCGTGTGAAGGTTGTGTTACAGCTGATGATCCAGGTGTGTAACAGCTTACGTGCTGGGTACACTGTAGCAGGTGAGTCGTGTGAAGGTTGTGTTACAGCTGATGATCCAGGTGTGTAACAGCTCACGTGCTGGGTACACTGTAGCAGGTGAGTCGTGTGGAGGTTGTGTTACAGCTGATGATCCAGGTGTGTAACAGCTTACGTGCTGGGTACACTGTAGCAGGTGAGTCGTGTGAAGGTTGTGTTACAGCTGATGATCCAGGTGTGTAACAGCTTACTTGCTGGGTACACTGTAGCAGGTGAGTCGTGTGGAGGTTGTGTTACAGCTGTGATCCAGGTGTGTAAGAGCTTACGTGCTGGGTACACTGTAGCAGGTGAGTCGTGTGGAGGTTGTGTTACAGCTGATGATCCAGGTGTGTAACAGCTTACGTGCTGGGTACACTGTAGCAGGTGAGTCGTGTGGAGGTTGTGTTACAGCTGTGATCCAGGTGTGTAACAGCTTACGTGCTGGGTACACTGTAGCAGGTGAGTCGTGTGAAGGTTGTGTTACAGCTGATGATCCAGGTGTGTAACAGCTCACGTGCTGGGTACACTGTAGCAGGTGAGTCGTGTGGAGGTTGTGTTACAGCTGATGATCCAGGTGTGTAACAGCTTACGTGCTGGGTACACTGTAGCAGGTGAGTCGTGTGAAGGTTGTGTTACAGCTGATGATCCAGGTGTGTAACAGCTTACTTGCTGGGTACACTGTAGCAGGTGAGTCGTGTGGAGGTTGTGTTACAGCTGTGATCCAGGTGTGTAAGAGCTTACGTGCTGGGTACACTGTAGCAGGTGAGTCGTGTGGAGGTTGTGTTACAGCTGATGATCCAGGTGTGTAACAGCTTACGTGCTGGGTACACTGTAGCAGGTGAGTCGTGTGGAGGTTGTGTTACAGCTGATGATCCAGGTGTGTAACAGTTTACGTGCTGGGTACACCGTAGCAGGTGAGTCGTGTGAAGGTTGTGTTACAGCTGATGATCCAGGTGTGTAACAGCTCACGTGCTGGGTACACTGTAGCAGGTGAGTCGTGTGGAGGTTGTGTTACAGCTGATGATCCAGGTGTGTAACAGCTCACGTGCTGGGTACACTGTAGCAGGTGAGTCGTGTGGAGGTTGTGTTACAGCTGTGATCCAGGTGTGTAACAGCTTACGTGCTGGGTACACTGTAGCAGGTGAGTCGTGTGAAGGTTGTGTTACAGCTGATGATCCAGGTGTGTAACAGCTTACGTGCTGGGTACACTGTGGCAGGTGAGTCGTGTGGAGGTTGTGTTACAGCTGTGATCCAGGTGTGTAACAGCTCACGTGCTGAGTACACTGTAGCAGGTCCGGCGGTTGATGTGGCGCACACATCTCCGGTTGGTTGGTCTTGTTGATTGTTTGGGGAAATGAAACGCTGGCGTGGGGCCGCTGGTAGACAAGGGAGGAAAAACGGATCAGCAGCCCCACATATGACCGGCGGGGCTCCGCCATGAGGGGGCGCTATCTGCGGTGGAAAACCACATCCCCAAGGCAGTGGAGTCGAGTAGAGTGGAGACGAGGTGAGCCAGTGCCATGCGGCGTGAGAAGGGCATTAGACGGGTGACGTTCCCCTCAACAAACGCTGAGTCCGGATGAACTGATTCGCCTCTTTGCTGCCTAACGGAGGGAGGGGTTCTGCTTGTGCCGGACGGGCACGTGCTTGAATTCACGCGCTGCGAATGGGAGGAAGACCACTGCCGGCAGACAGCGGTGAAGGACGGTGAAGGACGGTGAAGGGGACACAGGTGCCGCCATGCTGCCGAGGACGGCGTTCACACCTCCAGTAGAGCGCCAGATGGAGAGCGGGGCCCGGCTAGCAGCACAGGGGCCCGTTCAGGACGAAGCAGGACAGAATATTATGGGGTGTAATCACACACCCACCCACCCCACCCACCCCTACCCAACACATGACCACACGGAAGAGTACACACAACACATGACCACACAGAAGAGTACACACAACACATGACCACACAGAAGAGTACACACGACACATGACCACACAGAAGAGTACACACAACACATGACCACACGGAAGAGTACACACAACACATGACCACACGGAAGAGTACACACAACACATGAGTACACAGAAGAGTACACACAACACATGACCACACAGAAGAGTACACACAACACATGACCACACAGAAGAGTACACACAACACATGACCACACAGAAGAGTACACACAACACATGAGTACACAGAAGAGTACACACAACACATGACCACACAGAAGAGTACACACAACACATGACCACACAGAAGAGTACACACAACACATGACCACACAGAAGAGTACACACAACACATGAGTACACAGAAGAGTACACACAACACATGACCACACAGAAGAGTACACACAACACATGACCACACAGAAGAGTAGACACAACACATGACCACACAGAAGAGTACACACAACACATGACCACACAGAAGAGTACACACAACACATGACCACACAGAAGAGTACACACAACACATGACCACACAGAAGAGTACACACAACACATGACCACACAGAAGAGTACACACAACACATGACCACACAGAAGAGTACACACAACACATGACCACACAGAAGAGTACACACAACACATGACCACACAGAAGAGTAGACACAACACATGACCACACAGAAGAGTACACACGACACATGACCACACAGAAGAGTAGACACAACACATGACCACACAGAAGAGTACACACAACACATGACCACACGGAAGAGTACACACAACACATGAGTACACAGAAGAGTACACACAACACATGACCACACGGAAGAGTACACACAACACATGAGTACACAGAAGAGTACACCCAACACATGAGTACACAGAAGAGTACACACAACACATGAGTACACAGAAGAGTACACACAACACATGAGTACACAGAAGAGTACACACAACACGTGCTGCTCACACGTCACAGCAGATGAATCACTTGTCAGAATCAAACCATCGTGATTTATTAATCACTTGTCACACCTGTCCTGTCACCAGCCACTTGGCAACCAATCAAATCACACTACCCCCCCCCCACACACACACCTCCTCTGTGTCTTTATGTCTTCATCCCTCTTTCCTCTCTCAGTCCCTCCCCAGAAGCTCTCTCATGTTCTGTCTCTTGTGACTTTCTCTTTCTAACACTTCCTTGCTTCTCTGTCTGTCTCTGTCGCTCTCTGTCTCTCTGTCTGTCTGTCTCTCTCTCCCCCCCTATCTCTGTCTCTCTCCCCCCTCTCTCTCTCCCCCCTCTCTCTGTCTCTCTCCCCCTATCTCTGTCTCCCCTCTCTCGCTCCCCCCTCTCTCTGTCTCTCTGTCTGTCTGTCTGTCTCTGTCACTCTCTGTCTCTGTCTGTCTCTCTCTCTCCCCCTATCTCTGTCTGTCTGTCTGTCTGTCTGTCTGTCTGTCTCTCTCCCCCATCTCTGTCTGTCTGTCTGTCTGTCTGTGTGTCTGTCTCTGTCACTCTCTTTCTCTCTGTCTGTCTGTCTCTCCCTCCCCCCCTATCTCTGTCTCTCTCCCCCCTCTCTCTCTCCCCCCTCTCTCTGTCTCTCTCCCCCTATCTCTGTCTCTCTCCCCTCTCTCTCTCCCCCCTCTCTCTGTCTCTCTGTCTGTCTGTCTGTCTCTGTCACTCTCTGTCTCTGTCTGTCTCTCTCTCTCCCCCTATCTCTGTCTGTCTGTCTGTCTGTCTGTCTGTCTCTCTCCCCCATCTCTGTCTGTCTGTCTGTCTGTCTGTCTCTGTCACTCTCTTTCTCTCTGTCTGTCTGTCTCTCTCCCCCATCTCTGTCTGTCTGTCTGTCTGTCTGTCTCTGTCACTCTCTTTCTCTCTGTCTGTCTCTCTCCCCCATCTCTGTCTGTCTGTCTGTCTCTGTCACTCTCTTTCTCTCTGTCTGTCTCTCTCTCTCCCCCATCTCTGTCTGTCTGTCTGTCTGTCTCTGTCACTCTCTTTCTCTCTGTCTGTCTCTCTCTCTCCCCCATCTCTGTCTGTCTGTCTGTCTGTCTGTCTGTCTGTCTGTCTGTCTGTCTGTCTCTGTCACTCTCTGTCTCTCTGTCTGTCTCTTTCTTTCCCCATCTCTGTCTGTCTCTGTCACTCTCTTTCTCTCTGTCTGTCTCTCTCTCTCCCCCATCTCTGTCTGTCTGTCTGTCTCTGTCACTTTCTTTCTCTCTGTCTGTCTGTCTCACTCCCCCATCTCTGTCTGTCTGTCTGTCTCTGTCACTCTCTTTCTCTCTGTCTGTCTCTCTCTCTCCCCATCTCTGTCTGTCTGTCTGTCTCTGTCACTCTCTGTCTCTCTGTCTGTCTGTCTCTCTCCCCCATCTCTGTCTGTCTGTCTGTCTCTGTCACTCTCTGTCTTTCTGTCTGTCTCTCTCTCTCCCCCCTCTCTCTGTCTCTCTGTCTGTCTCTCTCCCCCTCTCTGTCTGTCTGTTTGTCTCTCTCTCCCCCTCTCTCTGTCTTTCTGTCTCTCTCCCCCCTCTCTCCCTCCCTCTCTCTCTCTCCCCCTCTCTCTGCCTGCCCCCCCTCTCTGTCTGATGTTTGTCTGTCTCACTCTCTGTCTCTCTCAAATTCAAATTCAAATGTGCTTTTATTAGCATGACAAATATACATTTGTATTGCAAAGCATTTTCACATAAAGGACAATAAGAATACACGAATACACAACACATACACACATCAACACATGCAGTACAACAACCCACACAGCTACGTCATGGCAACAAGATCCTGTGTGGGTGGATGTGTGTGAATTTGCCAGTCTCTGCATGTGTGTGTGTGTGTGTGTGTGTGTGTGTGTGTGTGTGTGTGTGTGTGTGTGTGTGTGTGTGTGTGTGTGTGTGTGTGTGTGTGTGTGTGTGTGTGTCCGAGTGTTGTCCCGGTCCTCCTCATTGGGAAGGAGTACGAGGTATCACTCACTGTCCCTCAGATGGCGGCAGGCTAGAACATACTCTGCTGCCACAGTACAGCTGTCTCTGTGTTCACCTAGTATGTAGGGCAGTTTTCTGGGGTGTGGCAGGGCAGTGAATTTGGGGTGTCACAGTACAGCTGTCTCTGTGTTCACCTAGTATGTAGGGCAGTTTTCTGGGGTGTGGCAGGGCAGTGAATTTGGGGTGTCTCTCCTCACATTTCTGGAAGTAATGGCGGATTTCCCGGATGTCTTGCATTCAGCTAAAAAGTGCAGCTCTGTCTCGACAACATTGTCTTCACACTGTTGACAGAAACTTTGGTCTTTTGGCATCTGGGTCTTTTTATGTCTGCCTGTTTCTATTGCTAGGCGATGCTCACTGAGTCTGTTTCTATGGCGATGCTCACTGAGTCTGTATTTCGTCAGTATGTTTCTCAAATGTGTTACTTTTATTTGAATGAGGTAATCTGCTAATGTGTCCTCTCTGTCTAGGGCCAAATAGCATTGCATCTGGCTTTGGGATTTTGTCTTAGATTGCCAATATTCATAATTGTCTTTTAGGTTTGAGGGAATCTGTTGAAGCCGAATATGTTGTGTAGTTTGGATCTGGTCTCGTGCCTCTAAAGTGTTAGCATGTGTTAGTGGAACAGGGTGGCTGAAGACCAGGTTGGTAGGAGAGTTCTTATCTTTGCTCAACTCTTGGTATTGCGAGGCTTTATAATGGAGAGAGTGTGGGTCGCTGAATGTTAGATGTTTCCAGAATTTGATTGCTCTTTTTTGAATTTTGATCAGAAGAGGATATTGGCCTAGTTCTGCCCTTCGTGCATTGTTTGTGGTGTGCCGATGGACTTTAAGGATGTTTTTACAGAATTCAACATGCAGGGTCTCAATTGGATGTTTTTCCCATTTATCTAGTTCTTGACTTGCAAGTGGACCCCACACTTCACTGCCATAAAGGGCAATTGGTTCTATGACTGATTCAAATATTTTTAACCAGATTCTAATTGGAATTTCAAAAGGGGTTTGTCTTTTTATGGCAAGTAGAACCCTGCATGCCTTGTCTCTTAGTTCATTCACTGCCATGTTGAAAGTTCCTCTAGAATTGATTCTAAGGCCTAGGTAGGTATAATTAAATGTATGGTCAATTTCATTTGGTCCTAATCTAAATATGTGCTGTCTTCGCTGATATCTGGATCTTTTCTGAAATATCATTATTTTAGTTTTACTCATGTTAACTGTCAGGGCCCATGTCTGACAAAACTTTTGAAGAAGGTCTAATTGAGTCTGGAGTCCTTCCTCCGATGGTGAAAGAAGGACCAGGTCATCCGCATAGAGCAGGAATTTGACCTGACTGTCTTGCAGAGTGAGTCCAGTTGCTGGTGAGTTTTCCAGCCAACTCATTGATATACAAGTTAAACAGAGTTGGGCTTAAAGGGCAGCCCTGTCTCACTCCGTACTCCTGAGGGATAAAGTGAGTTCTTTTGGATTCTATTTTGATTCCACACTTAGCTCCCGAATACATTGATTTTATAATATCATGTGTTTTTCCCCCTACACCGCTTTCCATTAATTTGTAGGACAACCCGTAATGCCAAATAGAATCAAATGCTTTTTTGAAGTCGATAAAACAAGTGAATAATTTGTTTTTATTTTGGGTATGTTTTTCAATTAGGGTGTGTAGGGTGTAAATATGATCAGTAGTGTGGTAGTTTGGTAAGAATCCAATCTGGCTTTTAGTCAAGACGTTGTGTTTCACAAGGAAGTTTATTAGCCGGGAGTTGATGATACTACAGAATACCTTCCCCAGGTTACTGTTCACACAGATGCCTCGGTAGTTGTTGGGGTCTCTCTGTCTTTCTCCCCCTCTCTCTGTCTCTCTGTCAATTCAATTCAATTCAAAGGGCTTTATTGGCATGAAAGTTTTACAACAATGTTACCAAAGCATCAAAAATACAGTTTGAACGGTACACAATAACAGTAATAATGAACATCAACACATCATTGTAACGATCAATAAAGAAACAATAACACAGCCATAACAATAGAGAAACAGAAGTAGATCAGAAGGTGGGGCATGGGTTGTGAGGAGACTACAGCTGTTAAGTGTTGTGCTGCTTGTCTCTTAGGCTGTGACATGACCTGACATGTATCACTGCATCTATGGCTCTGACACTGTTTTCCCCAAGTACATGTTGAATCTTTGTCTCTCTCTGTCTGTCTGTCTGTCTCCCCCTTCTCTCTTTGTCTCTCTGTCTCTCTGTGTCTCTCCCCCCTCTCTCTGTATGTCTGTTTGTCTCTCTCTCTCTCTCTGCCCCCCCCCCGTCTCTGTCTGTCTCCCCCTCTCTCTCTCTCTGTCTGTCTGTTTGTCAATTCAATTCAATATGTGCTTTATTGGCATGACATACGTTTGTGTACACATTGTCAAAGCATGTAAAACAACAACACAACACAACACTGATTATAATAATAATAGTAACAACAATGATTATTATATCAAACAACAACAGTAGCAATAGGTGCAGTCCCCCACTGTCTCTCAGGTTGTGGCAGGAAAATATAAATCTTGCTGCAATGCTCGCCGCTGGCCCCCCTCCCAGGACCACCCGCAGCTTACCTGCGTCCTCCATTTCCTGCTACTCTGGAGTCACATGTTCCAGCTCCTGGACAAGAGCCCGGCGCTGTTTTTCACATGTGTCACATTTAAGGAGGAAGTGCCCCTCTGTCTCCACCTCATCTGTCATGCACTGACCACATGTTCATTGCTCTTTTGGCAACCACGTCTTTTTGTGTCTCCCCTTTTCAATGGCTAGACTGTGGTCACTGAGCCTGTATTTGGTGAGGGTCTGTCGCTGCTTCCTGTCTCTGACAGTTAAGAGGTGTTCTTCCAAATCATAGTTTGTTTTTAGGGCCCGATAGACTTCTAGTTTGTTTTGAGTTTTGATTTCAGCGTTCCAATGTTTCAGATAATTGTTCTTGCTTTGCTTTATAGCTGATTTATCCTCATGTTGGTTGTTTTATAGCTGATTTATCCTCATGTTTGTTTGGAATGCAGTGCTGGGCTGAGGTTGGTTGGTCTTAGTATTTGTTAAAGGGTTAGTGAGTCTCAGAGCCAGCTGCTTCAGGGGACTCTTTTCAGGGTTCAGTTCTTGGGTTTTCAGAGCTTTAAAGTGCGATGCATTTGTTGGGCTTGTATTTAAGTGCATCCAGAAATTTAGAGATCTTTTTTTGTACATTTATCAATAATGGAAACTGGCCTAATTCTGCCCCTACATGCGTTGTTTGGTGTTTTCCTTTGTATTTTCAGAATCATTCTACAGAATTCAGCATGTAGGGTTTCTGCTGGATGCTCGTCCCATCTAGTGTAGCTGGAAAAACTGAGTGGACCCCATACCTCACTTCCATATAGCGCAATGGGCAGAATTACACTATCAAACAGTTTGCACCAGATGGAGATTGGTATACCAATGTTAAAGAATTTATTTTTTATTGCATATAGAGCTCTTCGAGCTTTTTGTTTTAGGTTATTCACTGCCCTACTGAAACTCCCTGATGCTGTAATAATTAGACCCAGGTAAGTATACTGCATCGTATGCTCTAATGTGATGCTACCTAGAGTCAACTGGTATCTATTTTCCTGATATCTGGGCTTCTTCTGGAAGATCATTACTTTTGTCTTTTTTGGATTTATTGCCAGGGCCCAGTGCTAGCAATAGTCCTCAAGCAGGTCTAGTAGTTGTTGCAGCCCACCTGCAGTTGGTGACAACAAAACTAGATCATCTGTATAAAGCAAAAATGTCACTTCCATGTCATACAGGAGGAGACCTGGGGTTGCACACTGTTCCAGCTGCACCGCCAGTTCATTAATATATATATGAAACAGTGTCGGGCTAAGTCCACAGCCCTGTCTCACCCCTCTATTCTGAGTGAAGAACTCAGTGTGTTTGTCTCCGATCTTAACTGCACATTTGTTGTCCGAATACATTGACTTTACGATGTCAAACACTTTACCCCCTACACCACTTTGTAAAAGTTTATAGTATAGTCCTTCATGCCAAATCGAGTCGAAAGCTTTTTTGAAGTCAATAAAACAAGCAAATATTTTTTGATTTTTGGTTTGATTCACATTTTCATTTATGAGGGTGTGTAGGGTGTTGGATAGGCAGCTCTTGTGGTTTTGTAGAGCTCAAATTATTCCACGTTTCCCAGAATTGGTTTTGATTCAGGGCATTTTGTTACGGCTCGCCCACCCCGCGCCGTGGCCCGCCCATCCCGCGCCGGCAGCCAATCAGCTCGTCAGGGCCGGGCTTAGCCGTCAGGGCTGGGCTTAAGTTTGGTGGCCTCCCAAGCGCCCGTTGTCAGTTCGTGTTGTAACCTCCCCGCAGTAGCGGCTACTCTTCCCTCGCGGTCCTTTTCTCTCCGAACTCACCCCAGCCCTTGGTTTATGTTTTCCCTTGCAAAGTTCCCCGTGGAGGTATCCTGCCGTGTTCCCGATTTGGATTACCCGCGAGTTTTTCCCCTTGGACTTTCCGTTTTTCTTGTCGCTCATTGCCTTCCTGTGTTTGCCTATTTGTACGCGTAAGGAATAAAGTGTGGTGGACAGGACTACGCGCTGGCCTGAAGCTGTTCCCCTGGCATCCACGACGTCTGCTGATGTGGCCCGGGCTTTTATTGGGTCGTGGGTCTCACGTTTCGATACGCCTTCCGACCTTTCATCTGACCGCGGGCCACAGTTTACCTCAGAGCTATGGAATGCTGTGGGTGAGGCTCTGGGCGTCAAGCTTCATCGCACTACCGCCTACCACCCTCAGGCGAACGGCCTATGTGAGCGCTTCCACCGGTCCATGAAGGCTGCGCTTCGGGCTACTCTCAAGGACTGCAACTGGGTTGACAAGCTCCCATGGGTCATGCTGGGCCTGCGGACCGCCCCGAAGGAAGACCTACAAGCCTCCTCTGCGGAGCTGGTGTACGGCACGCCGCTGCGAGTCCCAGGCGATTTCATGCCCAATGCAACGCGTCCCTGGTCAGCTGTGGACCAACGAGCCTCCTTGCTGGACGGGGTCAGAGCTTTCACACCCGTCCCTACCGCCCAACACGGCGCTCCGGTGTCCCAGGTGCCCCCAGGTCTGCAGTCAGCGGACTACGTGTTCATCCGTCACGACGCACACCGCCCCCCTCTGCAACCCCCTTATGACGGCCCCTTCCGCGTCCTGGAACGGGGAACTAAGCACCTGGTGGTGGATTTTGGGGGCACGGCCGAGCATGTTTCAGTGGACCGAGTTAAACCCGCACACCTGGACTTGACGCAGCCGTTGGAGTTAGCCCAACCTCCTCGTCGCGGTCGTCCCCCGGCTCTGCCTCCTTCCCCCGTGGAGGCCCGAGCTGCCTCTTCTGCTCCTCAGGCCGACCTCCACAGGCCCGCGTCAATGCCTCCCACAGACACTCCGGCCCCTGTTATCCGGAGCCGCCGCGGACGGCCTGTCGTCCACCCGCGCCTGCCTGACTTCGATTACTAGGGCGAGTTCTGGGGGGGCTCATGTGGTGGACACGTATTGGGGACAGAATTCAACCCAGGAACTAAGGGTTAAGTCATGGTTGCCCTGGCAGGTTAACGCAGGGTTAAGTTATGGTTGTCCAGCCAGTTTTCTGGTTATTCTTGCCACCTCCACTCAGTCGAGCTGTGGGTTTTGTTTGTCTCGCTGATTTACCGTGGATTAAAGAAAGTTGCCTACACGGCTAAAGTGTGAACCTACGGTCTTCTCCGTTACTTCGGCTCTACAAAAGTACGCCAGTTTTCGGCTAACCCCATCTCTGTCTGGTGTCGTGCGCTTGGGGTCTTCCACAAACCCTAACAAATTTTCTATTTCCTGTAGGGTTCTATCTACATTTCTTTGTTTTTTTATTCTTAATGTGTGTTTATATTGTTTTAATTTTTCGCAATATTTCTTTCTTATATCCATATCTTGAGATTGGTTTTGTGGTTACACCGCCCCGAGCTGCCTCCCCGGCACGTTCAGCCACTCCCCAAGCTCGGACGTGCCGGAAACATCCGAGCGCTCGGCGGCGCTGCACCAGGTGTTTGCCATCATCCATCAGGCACACCTGTGGCAATCAGGCAGCCCTCTACAAGAAGCCTGCCAGAACACCACTCCGTGCTTCGACGTACTGAACCCTGCGGTAAAGCTCTGACAAGCCCTCCAGCGTTCCTTGCCCTCTTGCTATTCCGTTTATTCCCAATGTCTATATTTGTGTCTCTCTTTTTCCCCCTCCCAAGACTCTCCCTCCGCGACTTCCACGGCTCCCCGCGTCTCCCTCGCTCCTCGCCCCCGGCGACCTTCGCGTTTTTCTCCGGACCTCTCCAGCGATCTCTGGAGATTTCCACGTTCGAGCCACTCACTCACGCCACGGTGTTCACCAAGCTAGACCTGCGCAGCGCGTACCACCTGGTGCGCATCTGGGAAGGGGATGAATGGAAGACGGCCTTCAACACCCACCTAGGGCATTTCGAGTACCTCGTTATGCCCTTCGGCCTCACCAACGCCCCGGCCGTCTTCCAGGCGTTGGTGAACGACGTGCTCCGGGATACGCTGAACACGTTCGCGATGGTGTACCTGGATGACATCCTCGTGTTCTCCAGGACTGAGGAGGAACACCACCAGCATGTCCGCCTGGTCCTCCAATGGCTGCTGGAGAACAGGCTGTTCATGAAGGCCAATAAGTGCGTGTTCCACTCCGCCTCCGTGGAGTTCCTTGGCCACATCGTGGAGAAGGGGCTCGTCCGCACCGACCCCAGCAAGACTCGAGCGGTGGAGGAGTGGGCACGGCCCACCAACAGGACGCAACTCCAGTGCTTCCTGGGGTTCGCCAATTTTTACCGGCGCTTCATCAGGGGGTTCAGCCGTGTGGCCGCCCCCCTCACTGCACTCACCTCCACCCTCCGCTACTTCTCCTGGACCCAGGCGGCAGAGGCCGCCTTCTCGGCCCTGAAGAGGCTGTTCACAACGGCTCCGGTGCTCGCCCACCCGGACCCGTCCAGGCAGTTCATCGTGGAGGTGGACGCGTCAGACACGGGCGTCGGAGCCGTCCTCTCCCAGCGGTCGGAGGAGGACCAGAAGATCCACCCGTGCGCCTTCTTCTCCCGGCGTTTCGGTCCTGCGGAGAAGAATTACGACATCGGCAACAGGGAGTTGCTGGCCGTCCACGCCGCCCTAGAGGAGTGGAGACACTGGCTGGAGGGAGCAGGGCAGCCGTTCATCGTATGGTCCGATCACAAGAACCTGACCTACGTGCGGACGGCTAAGAGGCTCAACCCCAGGCAGGCGCGCTGGGCTCTCTTCTTCAGCCGGTTCGACTTCACCCTCATCTACCACCCGGGCACCAAGAACGTCAGGGCAGACGCCCCAGACACCATCCTTCCCCCGGCCCGGGTGGTGGGTGTCGTCACCTGGGCCATTTGTCTTCATTCGTGGCTCGTAACAGTTGGTAGTGTTTCAGGTTTGACAATTTACGCAGTTCGTTTCATATATTCTCACAGTCGTGTCAGACCAGTTTTCATGTTTAGGTAGTTTCTTTGTGTTGTTGTGGGTCCTTGGTAGGCCCATGTTTGCTGCCGTCTGAAAGATATAATTGGTTTCATTAACAGCTTGGTTGGTATTGTCCTTATTAGGTTCAAACGGTTTGTTAATGAAGTTGGTAATCATGTTAAGTAATTTGGATGAAATTAGGATATTGAATCTTTCTCTGTGTCTCTCTCCCCCCTCCCCTATCTCTCACTCCCTCTCTCAGAATGGTCCACGCCAGGATAAGAGTAGGTTTCGGTTATCGGTGTAAGACAAGTGAAACGACACAGGGGGGCTGGCTGTGGTCCACCAGACAGGCTGAGCTGGGATCTGCAGGATCTAAGGGGTCTTGGCAGGTTTGGACGTTCTGACTTGTTGTTGAATGATTGTTTGGGATTGTTAAAAGACGCATGTTAAGTGTTTGTGATTTGACAAATATTGCTTGTATGTTTAGAAACATTTCAAGTCTGTTTTTTGATATTTTTGTTCTATATAAAGACTGTTTTAAAAAAATCCCTCCCCCTCTCTCTGATGGAGGAGCTGTAGTAATAATAATGAGTTTTAGGTTGCGATTGCTCCTCTCTCTCTCTCTGATGGAGGTGGTGTAGTAGTAATAATGAGTTTTAGGTTGTGATTGCTCCTCTCTCTCTCTGATGGAGGTGGTGTAATAATAATGAGTTTTAGGTTGTGATTGCTCCTCTCTCTCTCCCCCTTCCTCTCTCTCTCTGATGGAGGTGGTGTAGTAGTAGTAATAATAATGATGAGTTTTAGGTTGTGATTGCTCCTTTCTCTCTCTCTCTGATGGAGGTGGTGTAGTACTAGTAATAATAATGAGTTTTAGGTTGTGATTGCTCCTCTCTCTCTCCCCCCTTCCTCTCTCTCTCTCTGATGGAGGTGGTGTAGTACTAGTAACAATAATGAGTTTAAGTTTGTTATTTCTCCTCTCTCTCTCTCCCCCTTCCTCTCTCTCTCTCTGATGGAGGTGGTGTAGTAATAATGAGTTTTAGGTTGTGATTGCTCCTCTCTCTCTCCCCCCCCTTCCTCTCTCTCTCTGATGGAGGTGGTGTAGTAATAATAATGAGTTTTAGGTTGTGATTGCTCCTCTCTCTCTCCCCCCTTCCTCTCTCTCTCTGATGGAGGTGGTGTAGTACTAGTAATAATAGAGTTTTAGGTTGTGATTGCTCCTCTCTCTCTCTCCCCCCTTCCTCTCTCTCTCTCTGATGGAGGTGGTGTAGTAATAATAATGATGAGTTTTAGGTTGTGATTGCTCCTCTCTCTCTCTCTCTCTCTCCCTTCCTCTCTCTCTTTCCCTTCCTCTCTCTCTCTCTGATGGAGGTGGTGTAGTAGTAGTAATAATAATGACTTTTAGGTTGTGATTGCTCCTCTCTCTCTCTACCTTTCTCTCTGATGGAGGTGGTGTTGTAGTAGTAGTAATAATAATAAGAATGAGTTTTAGGTTGTGATTGCTCCTCTCTCTCTGATGGAGGTGGTGTAGTAATAATAATAATAATGAGTTTTAGGTTGTGATTGCTCCTCTCTCTCTCTCTCCCCCTTCCTCTCTCTCTCTCTGATGGAGGAGGTGTCGTAATAATAATGAGTTTTAGGTTGTGATTGCCCCCCTCTCTCTCTCTCTGATGGAGGTGGTGTAGTAATGAGTTTTAGGTTGTGATTTCTCCACTCTCTCTCTCTCTTTCTGATGGAGGTGGTGTAGTAATAATAATAATTGATGAGTTTTAGGTTGTGATTGCTCCTTTCTCTCTCTCTGATGGAGGTGGTGTAGTAATAATAATGAGTTTTAGGTTGTGATTGCTCCTCTCTCTCTCTCCCTTCCTCTCTCTCTCTCTCTGATGGAGGTGGTGTAGTAATAATAATGATGAGTTTTAGG
The DNA here is from genome assembly GCF_029633865.1 of Lampris incognitus. NCBI lineage: Eukaryota > Metazoa > Chordata > Actinopteri > Lampriformes > Lampridae > Lampris > Lampris incognitus. The sequence goes on along the minus strand of NC_079229.1, from coordinate 649,562 downwards.
TTGTGATTGCTCCTCTTTCTCTGATGGAGGTGGTGTAGTAATAATAATGAGTTTTAGGTTGTGATTGCTCCTCTTTCTCTGATGGAGGTGGTGTAGTAATAATAATGAGTTTTAGGTTGTGATTGCTCCTCTCTCTCTCTCTGATGGAGGTGGTGTAGTAATATGAGTTTTAGGTTGTGATTGCTCCTCTCTCTCTCCCTCTCTCTCTCCCTTCCTCTCTCTCTCTCTGATGGAGGTGGTGTAGTAATAATAATGAGTTTTAGGTTGTGATTGCTCCTCTCTCTCTCTCCCCCCTTCCTCTCTCTCTCTCTGATGGAGGTGATGTAGTAGTAATGAGTTTTAGGTTGTGATTGCTCCTCTCTCTCTCCCCCCTTCCTCTCTCTCTCTCTGATGGAGGTGGTGTAGTAGTAGTAGTAATAATGAGTTTTAGGTTGTGATTGCTCCTCTCTCTCTCTTTCTTTCTGTCTCTCCCCCTTCCTCTCTCTCTCTCTCCCCCTTCCTCTCTCTCTGATGGAGGTGGTGTAGTAATAATAATGAGTTTTAGGTTGTGATTGCTCCTCTCTCTCTCTCTCCCCCCTTCCTCTCTCTCTCTCTCTGATGGAGGTGGTGTAGTAGTAATAATGAGTTTTAGGTTGTGATTGCTCCTGTCTCTCTCCCCCCTTCCTCTCTCTCTCTGATGGAGGTGGTGTAGTACTAGTAACAATAATGAGTTTAAGTTTGTTATTTCTCCTCTCTCTCTCTCCCCCTTCCTCTCTCTCTCTCTCTGATGGAGGTGGTGTAGTAATAATGAGTTTTAGGTTGTGATTGCTCCTCTCTCTCTCTCCCCCCCTTCCTCTCTCTCTCTGATGGAGGTGGTGTAGTAATAATAATGAGTTTTAGGTTGTGATTGCTCCTCTCTCTCTCTCTCCCCCCTTCCTCTCTCTCTCTCTGATGGAGGTGGTGTAGTAATAATAATGATGAGTTTTAGGTTTTGATTGCTCCTCTCTCTCTCTCTCTCCCTTCCCCTCTCTCTTTCCCTTCCTCTCTCTCTCTCTGATGGAGGTGGTGTAGTAGTAGTAATAATAATGACTTTTAGGTTGTGATTGCTCCTCTCTCTCTCTACCTTTCTCTCTGATGGAGGTGGTGTAGTAATAATAATAATAATGAGTTTTAGGTTGTGATTGCTCCTCTCTCTCTCATGGAGGTGGTGTAGTAATAATAATAATGAGTTTTAGGTTGTGATTGCTCCTCTCTCTCTCTCTCCCCCTTCCTCTCTCTCTCTCTGATGGAGGAGGTGTCGTAATAATAATGAGTTTTAGGTTGTGATTGCCCCCCTCTCTCTCTCTCTGATGGAGGTGGTGTAGTAATGAGTTTTAGGTTGTGATTTCTCCTCACTCTCTCTCTCTCTTTCTGATGGAGGTGGTGTAGTAATAATAATAATTGATGAGTTTTAGGTTGTGATTGCTCCTTTCTCTCTCTCTGATGGAGGTGGTGTAGTAATAATGAGTTTTAGGTTGTGATTGCTCCTCTCTCTCTCTCCCTTCCTCTCTCTCTCTCTGATGGAGGTGGTGTAGTAATAATAATGATGAGTTTTAGGTTGTGATTGCTCCTCTTTCTCTGATGGAGGTGGTGTAGTAATAATAATGAGTTTTAGGTTGTGATTGCTCCTCTTTCTCTGATGGAGGTGGTGTAGTAATAATAATGAGTTTTAGGTTGTGATTGCTCCTCTCTCTCTCTCTGATGGAGGTGGTGTAGTAATATGAGTTTTAGGTTGTGATTGCTCCTCTCTCTCTCCCTCTCTCTCTCCCTTCCTCTCTCTCTCTCTGATGGAGGTGGTGTAGTAATAATAATGAGTTTTAGGTTGTGATTGCTCCTCTCTCTCTCTCCCCCCTTCTTCTCTCTCTCTCTGATGGAGGTGGTGTAGTAGTAATGAGTTTTAGGTTGTGATTGCTCCTCTCTCTCTCCCCCCTTCCTCTCTCTCTCTCTGATGGAGGTGGTGTAGTAGTAGTAGTAATAATGAGTTTTAGGTTGTGATTGCTCCTCTCTCTCTTTCTTTCTGTCTCTCCCCCTTCCTCTCTCTCTCTCTCCCCCTTCCTCTCTCTCTGATGGAGGTGGTGTAGTAATAATAATGAGTTTTAGGTTGTGATTGCTCCTCTCTCTCTCTCTCCCCCCCCTTCCTCTCTCTCTCTCTCTGATGGAGGTGGTGTAGTAGTAATAATGAGTTTTAGGTTGTGATTGCTCCTGTCTCTCTCCCCCCTTCCTCTCTCTCTCTGATGGAGGTGGTGTAGTACTAGTAACAATAATGAGTTTAAGTTTGTTATTTCTCCTCTCTCTCTCTCCCCCTTCCTCTCTCTCTCTCTCTGATGGAGGTGGTGTAGTAATAATGAGTTTTAGGTTGTGATTGCTCCTCTCTCTCTCTCCCCCCCTTCCTCTCTCTCTCTGATGGAGGTGGTGTAGTAATAATAATGAGTTTTAGGTTGTGATTGCTCCTCTCTCTCTCTCTCTCTCTCCCTTCCTCTCTCTCTTTCCCTTCCTCTCTCTCTCTCTGATGGAGGTGGTGTAGTAGTAGTAATAATAATGACTTTTAGGTTGTGATTGCTCCTCTCTCTCTCTACCTTTCTCTCTGATGGAGGTGGTGTTGTAGTAGTAGTAATAATAATAAGAATGAGTTTTAGGTTGTGATTGCTCCTCTCTCTCTGATGGAGGTGGTGTAGTAATAATAATAATAATGAGTTTTAGGTTGTGATTGCTCCTCTCTCTCTCTCTCCCCCTTCCTCTCTCTCTCTCTGATGGAGGAGGTGTCGTAATAATAATGAGTTTTAGGTTGTGATTGCCCCCCTCTCTCTCTCTCTGATGGAGGTGGTGTAGTAATGAGTTTTAGGTTGTGATTTCTCCACTCTCTCTCTCTCTTTCTGATGGAGGTGGTGTAGTAATAATAATAATTGATGAGTTTTAGGTTGTGATTGCTCCTTTCTCTCTCTCTGATGGAGGTGGTGTAGTAATAATAATGAGTTTTAGGTTGTGATTGCTCCTCTCTCTCTCTCCCTTCCTCTCTCTCTCTCTCTGATGGAGGTGGTGTAGTAATAATAATGATGAGTTTTAGGTTGTGATTGCTCCTCTTTCTCTGATGGAGGTGGTGTAGTAATAATAATGAGTTTTAGGTTGTGATTGCTCCTCTTTCTCTGATGGAGGTGGTGTAGTAATAATAATGAGTTTTAGGTTGTGATTGCTCCTCTCTCTCTCTCTGATGGAGGTGGTGTAGTAATATGAGTTTTAGGTTGTGATTGCTCCTCTCTCTCTCCCTCTCTCTCTCCCTTCCTCTCTCTCTCTCTGATGGAGGTGGTGTAGTAATAATAATGAGTTTTAGGTTGTGATTGCTCCTCTCTCTCTCTCCCCCCTTCCTCTCTCTCTCTCTGATGGAGGTGATGTAGTAGTAATGAGTTTTAGGTTGTGATTGCTCCTCTCTCTCTCCCCCCTTCCTCTCTCTCTCTCTGATGGAGGTGGTGTAGTAGTAGTAGTAATAATGAGTTTTAGGTTGTGATTGCTCCTCTCTCTCTCTTTCTTTCTGTCTCTCCCCCTTCCTCTCTCTCTCTCTCCCCCTTCCTCTCTCTCTGATGGAGGTGGTGTAGTAATAATAATGAGTTTTAGGTTGTGATTGCTCCTCTCTCTCTCTCTCCCCCCTTCCTCTCTCTCTCTCTCTGATGGAGGTGGTGTAGTAGTAATAATGAGTTTTAGGTTGTGATTGCTCCTGTCTCTCTCCCCCCTTCCTCTCTCTCTCTGATGGAGGTGGTGTAGTACTAGTAACAATAATGAGTTTAAGTTTGTTATTTCTCCTCTCTCTCTCTCCCCCTTCCTCTCTCTCTCTCTCTGATGGAGGTGGTGTAGTAATAATGAGTTTTAGGTTGTGATTGCTCCTCTCTCTCTCTCCCCCCCTTCCTCTCTCTCTCTGATGGAGGTGGTGTAGTAATAATAATGAGTTTTAGGTTGTGATTGCTCCTCTCTCTCTCTCTCCCCCCTTCCTCTCTCTCTCTCTGATGGAGGTGGTGTAGTAATAATAATGATGAGTTTTAGGTTTTGATTGCTCCTCTCTCTCTCTCTCTCCCTTCCCCTCTCTCTTTCCCTTCCTCTCTCTCTCTCTGATGGAGGTGGTGTAGTAGTAGTAATAATAATGACTTTTAGGTTGTGATTGCTCCTCTCTCTCTCTACCTTTCTCTCTGATGGAGGTGGTGTAGTAATAATAATAATAATGAGTTTTAGGTTGTGATTGCTCCTCTCTCTCTCATGGAGGTGGTGTAGTAATAATAATAATGAGTTTTAGGTTGTGATTGCTCCTCTCTCTCTCTCTCCCCCTTCCTCTCTCTCTCTCTGATGGAGGAGGTGTCGTAATAATAATGAGTTTTAGGTTGTGATTGCCCCCCTCTCTCTCTCTCTGATGGAGGTGGTGTAGTAATGAGTTTTAGGTTGTGATTTCTCCTCACTCTCTCTCTCTCTTTCTGATGGAGGTGGTGTAGTAATAATAATAATTGATGAGTTTTAGGTTGTGATTGCTCCTTTCTCTCTCTCTGATGGAGGTGGTGTAGTAATAATGAGTTTTAGGTTGTGATTGCTCCTCTCTCTCTCTCCCTTCCTCTCTCTCTCTCTGATGGAGGTGGTGTAGTAATAATAATGATGAGTTTTAGGTTGTGATTGCTCCTCTTTCTCTGATGGAGGTGGTGTAGTAATAATAATGAGTTTTAGGTTGTGATTGCTCCTCTTTCTCTGATGGAGGTGGTGTAGTAATAATAATGAGTTTTAGGTTGTGATTGCTCCTCTCTCTCTCTCTGATGGAGGTGGTGTAGTAATATGAGTTTTAGGTTGTGATTGCTCCTCTCTCTCTCCCTCTCTCTCTCCCTTCCTCTCTCTCTCTCTGATGGAGGTGGTGTAGTAATAATAATGAGTTTTAGGTTGTGATTGCTCCTCTCTCTCTCTCCCCCCTTCTTCTCTCTCTCTCTGATGGAGGTGGTGTAGTAGTAATGAGTTTTAGGTTGTGATTGCTCCTCTCTCTCTCCCCCCTTCCTCTCTCTCTCTCTGATGGAGGTGGTGTAGTAGTAGTAGTAATAATGAGTTTTAGGTTGTGATTGCTCCTCTCTCTCTTTCTTTCTGTCTCTCCCCCTTCCTCTCTCTCTCTCTCCCCCTTCCTCTCTCTCTGATGGAGGTGGTGTAGTAATAATAATGAGTTTTAGGTTGTGATTGCTCCTCTCTCTCTCTCTCCCCCCCCTTCCTCTCTCTCTCTCTCTGATGGAGGTGGTGTAGTAGTAATAATGAGTTTTAGGTTGTGATTGCTCCTGTCTCTCTCCCCCCTTCCTCTCTCTCTCTGATGGAGGTGGTGTAGTACTAGTAACAATAATGAGTTTAAGTTTGTTATTTCTCCTCTCTCTCTCTCCCCCTTCCTCTCTCTCTCTCTCTGATGGAGGTGGTGTAGTAATAATGAGTTTTAGGTTGTGATTGCTCCTCTCTCTCTCTCCCCCCCTTCCTCTCTCTCTCTGATGGAGGTGGTGTAGTAATAATAATGAGTTTTAGGTTGTGATTGCTCCTCTCTCTCTCTCTCCCCCCTTCCTCTCTCTCTCTCTGATGGAGGTGGTGTAGTAATAATAATGATGAGTTTTAGGTTTTGATTGCTCCTCTCTCTCTCTCTCTCCCTTCCCCTCTGTCTTTCCCTTCCTCTCTCTCTCTCTGATGGAGGTGGTGTAGTAGTAGTAGTAATAATAATGACTTTTAGGTTGTGATTGCTCCTCTCTCTCTACCTTTCTCTCTGATGGAGGTGGTGTAGTAATAATAATGAGTTTTAGGTTGTGATTGCTCCTCTCTCTCTCATGGAGGTGGTGTAGTAATAATAATAATGAGTTTTAGGTTGTGATTGCTCCTCTCTCTCTCTCTCCCCCTTCCTCTCTCTCTCTCTGATGGAGGAGGTGTCGTAATAATAATGAGTTTTAGGTTGTGATTGCCCCCCTCTCTCTCTCCCCCTTCCTCTCTCTCTCTGATGGAGGTGGTGTAGTAATAATGAGTTTTAGGTTGTGATTTCTCCTCACTCTCTCTCTCTCTTTCTGATGGAGGTGGTGTAGTAATAGTAATGAGTTTTAGGTTGTGATTGCTCCTCTCTCTCCCTTCCTCTCTCTCTCTCTCTGATGGAGGTGGTGTAGTAATAATAATAATTGATGAGTTTTAGGTTGTGATTGCTCCTTTCTCTCTCTCTGATGGAGGTGGTGTAGTAATAATGAGTTTTAGGTTGTGATTGCTCCTCTCTCCCTTCGTCTCTCTCTCTCTCTGATGGAGGTGGTGTAGTAATAATAATGAGTTTTAGGTTGTGATTGCTCCTCTCTCTCTCTCTCCCTTCCTCTCTCTCTCTCTGATGGAGGTGGTGTAGTAATAATAATGATGAGTTTTAGGTTGCGATTGCTCCTCATTCTCTGATGGAGGTGGTGTGGTAATGATAATGAGTTTTAGGTTGTGATTGCTCCTCTCTCTCTCTGATGGAGGTGGTGTAGTAATGATATGAGTTTTAGGTTGTGATTGCTCCTCTCTCTCTCTCTCCCCCTTCCTCTCTCTCTCTGATGGAGGAGGTGTAGTAATAATGAGTTTTAGGTTGTGATTGCTCCTCTCTCTCTGATGGAGGTGGTGTAGTAATAATAATAATGAGTTTTAGGTTGTGATTGCTCCTCTCCCTCTCTCTCTCTCTGATGGAGGTGGTATAGTAATAATAATGAGTTTTAGGTTGTGATTGCTCCTCTCTCTCTGATGTAGGAGGTGTAGTAATAATAATGAGTTTTAGGTTGTGGTTGCTCCTCTCTCTCTGATGGAGGTGGTGTAGTAATGAGTTTTAGGTTGTGATTGCTCCTCTCCCTCTCTCTCTCTCTGATGGAGGTGATGTAGTAATAATAATGAGTTTTAGGTTGTGATTGCTCCTCTCTCTCTCTCTCCCCCCTTCCTCTCTCTCTCTGATGGAGGTGGTGTAGTAATAATAATGAGTTTTAGGTTGTGATTGCTCCTCTCTCTCTCTCCCCTTCCTCTCTCTCTCTCTCTGATGGAGGTGGTGTAGTAGTAATAATGAGTTTTAGGTTGTGATTGCTCCTCTCTCTCTCCCCCCTTCCTCTCTCTCTCTCTGATGGAGCCGGAGTAGTAGTAGTAGTAGTAATAATGAGTTTTAGGTTGTGATTGCTCCTCTCTCTCTCTTTCTGTCTCTCCCCCTTCCTCTCTCTCTCTCTCCCCCTTCCTCTCTCTCTCTCTGATGGAGGTGGTGTAGTAATAATGAGTTTTAGGTTGTGATTGCTCCTCTCTCTCTCTCTCTCTCTCCCCCCTTCCTCTCTCTCTCTCTCTGATGGAGGTGGTGTAGTAGTAATAATGAGTTTTAGGTTGTGATTGCTCCTCTCTCTCTCTCTCTCCCCCTTCCTCTCTCTCTCTCTGATGGAGGAGGTGTCGTAATAATAATGAGTTTTAGGTTGTGATTGCTCCTCTCTCTCTCTCTATCCCCCCTTCCTCTCTCTCTCTCTGATGGAGGTGGTGTAGTAATAATAATGAGTTTTAGGTTGTGATTGCTCCTCTCTCTCTCTCTCCCCCCTTCCTCTCTCTCTCTGATGGAGGTGGTGTAGTAATAATAATGAGTTTTAGGTTGTGATTGCTCCTCTCTCTCTCTCTCTCTCTCTCTCCCTTCCTCTCTCTGATGGAGGTGGTGTAGTAATAATGATGAGTTTTAGGTTGTGATTGCTCCTCTCTCTCTCTACCTTCCTCTCTTTCTCTCTGATGGAGGTGGTGTAGTAGTAGTAATAATGAGTTTTAGGTTGTGATTGCTCCTCTCTCTCTCTGGAGATGGTGTAGTAATAATAATGCGTTTTAGGTTGTGATTGCTCCTTTCTCTCTCTCTGATGGAGGTGGTGTAGTAATAATAACAATAATGAGTTTTAGGTTGTGATTGCTCCTCTCTCTCTCTCCCTTCGTCTCTCTCTCTCTGATGGAGGTGGTGTAGTAATGAGTTTTAGGTTGTGATTGCTCCTCTCTCTCTCTCTCTCTCTCTCTCTCTCTCTCCCTTCCTCTCTCTCTCTGATGGAGGTGGTTTAGTAATAATGATGAGTTTTAGGTTGTGATTGCTCCTCTTTCTCTCCCCCTTCTCTCTCTGTTGGAGGTGGTGTAGTAGTAGTAATAATGAGTTTTAGGTTGTGATTGCTCCTCTCTCTCTCTCTCTCTCTACCTTCCTCTCTTTCTCTCTCATGGAGGTGGTGTAGTAGTAGTAATAATGAGTTTTAGGTTGTGATTGCTCCTCTCTCTCTCTCTCTCTCTCTGATGGAGGAGGTGTAGTAATAATTGCTCCTCTCTCTCTGATGGAGGTGGTGTAGTAATAATAATGAGTTTTAGGTTGTGATTGCTCCTCTCTCTCTCATGGAGGTGGTGTAGTAATAATAATAATGAGTTTTAGGTTGTGATTGCGCCTCACTTTCTCTCTCTGATGGAGGTGGTGTAGTAATAGTAATGAGTATAGGTTGTGATTGCTCCTCTCTCCCTTCCCCTCTCTCTCTGATGGAGGAGTTGTAGCAATGATGAGTTTTAGGTTGTGATTGCTCCTCACTCTCTCTCTCTCTCTCTCTCTGATGGAGGTGGTGTAGTAATAATAATAATGAGTTTTAGGTTGTGATTGCTCCTCTCTCTCTCTCTCTCTCCCTTTCTCTCTCTCTCTCTGATGGAGGTGGAGTAGTAATTATAATAATAATAATAATAATGATGAGTTTTAGGTTGTGATTGCTCCTCTTTCTCTCTGATGGAGGTGGTGTAGTAATAATGAGTTTTAGGTTGTGATTGCTCCTCTCTCTCTCGCTACCTTCCTCTCTTTCTCTTTGATGGAGGTGGTGTAGTAATAATAATGAGTTTTAGGTTGTGATTGCTCCTCGCTCTCTCTGATGGAGGTGGTGTAGTAATAATATGAGTTTTAGGTTGTGATTGCTCCTCTCTCTCTCCCCCTTCCTCTCTCTCTCTCTCTCTGATGGAGGAGGTGTAGTAATAATAATGAGTTTTAGGTTGTGATTTCTCCTCTCTCTCTGATGGAGGTGGTGTAGTAATAATAATGAGTTTTAGGTTGTGATTGCTCCTCTCTCTCTCTGATGGAGGAGTTGTAGTAATAATGAGTTTTAGGTTGTGATTGCTCCTCTCTCTCTCTGGAGGTGGTGTAGTAATAATGCGTTTTAGGTTGTGATTGCTCCTTTCTCTCTCTGTGATGGAGGTGGTGTAGTAATAATAATGAGTTTTAGGTTGTGATTGCTCCTCTTCGTATCTCTCTCTGATGGAGGTGTAGTAATAATAATGAGTTTTAGGTTGTGATTGCTCCTCTCTCTCTCCCTTCCTCTCTCTCTGATGAAGGTGGTGTAGTAATAATAATGATGAGTTTTAGGTTGTTATTTCTCCTCTCTCTCTGATGGAGGTGGTGTAGTAATAATAATGATTTTTAGGTTGTGATTGCTCCTCTCTCTCTCTCTCTCTCTCTCTCTCCCCCTTCCTCTCTCTCTCTCTCTGATGGAGTAGGTGTAGTAATAATAATAATAATGAGTTTTAGGTTGTGATTGCTCCTCTCTCTCTGATGGAGGTGGTGTAGTAATAATAATGAGTTTTAGGTTGTGATTGCTCCTCTCCCTCTGATGGAGGTGGTGTAGTAGTAATAATGAGTTTTAGGTTGTGATTGCTCCTCTCCCTCCCTTCCTCTCTCTCTCTGATGGAGGTGGTGTAGTAATAATAATGAGTTTTAGGTTGTGATTGCTCCTCTCTGTCTCTCTCTCTCTCTCTGATGTAGGAGGTATAGTAATTATAATAATAATGAGTTTTAGGTTGTGATTTGCTCCTCTCTCTCTCTCTGATGGAGGAGTTGTAGTAATGGTAATGAGTTTTAGGTTGTGATTGCTCCTCAATCTCTCTCTCTCTCTCTCTCTCTGATGGAGGTGGTGTAGTAATGGTAATGAGTTTTAGGTTGTGATTGCTCCTCTCTCTCTCTCTCCCTTCCTCTCTCTCTCTCTGATGGAGGTGGTGTAGTAATAATAATAATGAGTTTTGGGTTGTGATTGCTCCTTTCTCTCTCTCTGATGGAGGTGGTGTAGTAATAATAATGAGTTTTAGGTTGTGATTGCTCCTCTCTCTCTCTCCCTTCGTCTCTCTCTCTCTGATGGAGGTGTAGTAATAATAATGATGAGTTTTAGGTTTTGATTGCTCCTCTCTCTCTCTCTCTCTGATGCAGGTGGTGTAGTAATAATAATGATGAGTTTTAGGTTGGGATTGCTCCTCTCTCTCTCTGATGGAGGAGTTGTAATAATAATGAGTTTTAGGTTGTGATTGCTCCTCTCTCTCTGATGGAGGTGGTGTAGTAATAATAATGAGTTTTAGGTTGTGATTGCTCCTCTCCCTCTCTCTCTCTCTGATGGAGGTGGTGTAGTAATAATAATGAGTTTTAGGTTGTGATTGCTCCTCTCTCTCTGATGGAGGTGGTGTAGTAGTAATAATAATAATGAGTTTTAGGTTGTGATTGCTCCTCTCTCTCTCTCTCTCCCTTCGTATCTCTCTCTGATGGAGGTGGTGTAGTAATAATAATGAGTTTTAGGTTGTGATTGCTCCTCTCTCTCTCCCTTCCTCTCTCTCTCTCTGATGAAGGTGGTGTAGTAATAATAATGATTTTTAGGTTTTGATTGCTCCTCTCTCTCTCTCTGATGGAGGTGGTGTAGTAATAATAATAATGAGATTTAGGTTGTGATTGCTCCTCTCTCTCTCTACCTTTCTCTCTGATGGAGGTGGTGTAGTAGTAGTAATAATAATGAGATTTAGGTTGTGATTGCTCCTCTCTCTCTCTCTCTACCTTTCTCTCTGATGGAGGTTGTGTAGTAGTAATAATAATGAGTTTGAGGTTGTGATTGCTTCTCTCCCTGCCTTCCTCTCTCTCTCTCTCTGATGGAGGTGGTGTAGTAATAGAGTTTTAAGTCGTGACTGCTCCTCTCTCTCTTTCTCTCTCTGATGTAGGAGGTGTAGTAATTATAATAATGAGTTTTAGGTTGTGATTGCTCCTCTCTCTCTCCGTTCCTCTCTCTCTGATGGAGGAGTTGTAGTAATAATGAGTTTTAGGTTGTGATTGCTCCTCTCTCTCTGATGGAGGTGGTGTAGTAATAGTAATGAGTTTTAGGTTGTGATTGCTCCTCTCTCTCTCCCTTCCTCTCTCTCTGATGGAGGAGGTGTAGTAATAATGAGTTTTAGGTTGTGATTGCTCCTCTCTCTCTGATGGAGGTGGTGTAGTAATAGTAATGAGTTTTAGGTTGTGATTGCTCCTCTCTCTCTCTCCCTTCCTCTGTCTCTCTGATGGAGGTGGTGTAGTAATAATAATAATAATGCGTTTTAGGTTGTGATTGCTCCTCTCTCTCTGATGGAGGTGGTGTAGTAATAATAATGAGTTTTAGGTTGTGATTGCTCCTCTCTCTCTCCCTTCGTCTCTCTCTCGCTCTCTCTGATGGAGGTGGTGTGGTAATAATAATGATTTTTAGGTTGTGATTGCTCCTGTCTCTCTCCATTTCTCTCTCTCTGATGGAGGTGGTGTAGTAGTAATAATAATGAGTTTTAGGTTGTGGTTGCTCCTCTCTCTCTCTCTCTCTCTCTGATGGAGGAGGTGTAGTAATAATGAGTTTTAGGTTGTGATTGCTCCTCTCTCTCTGATGGAGGTGGTATAATAATAACGAGTTTTAGGTTGTGATTGCTCCTCTCTCTCTGATGGAGGTGGTGTAGTAATAATAATGCGTTTTAGGTTGTGATTGCTCCTTTCTCTCTCTGTGATGGAGGTGGTGTAGTAATAATAATGAGTTTTAGGTTGTGATTGCTCCTCTCTCTCTCTCTCTACCTTTCTCTCTGATGGAGGTTGTGTAGTAGTAATAATAATGAGTTTGAGGTTGTGATTGCTCCTCTCTCTCTCTCTCTACCTTTCTCTCTGATGGAGGTTGTGTAGTAGTAATAATGAGTTTGAGGTTGTGATTGCTTCTCTCCCTGCCTTCCTCTCTCTCTCTCTCTGATGGAGGTGGTGTAGTAATAGAGTTTTAAGTCGTGACTGCTCCTCTCTCTCTTTCTCTCTCTGATGTAGGAGGTGTAGTAATTATAATAATGAGTTTTAGGTTGTGATTGCTCCTCTCTCTCTCCCTTCCTCTCTCTCTGATGGAGGAGTTGTAGTAATAATGAGTTTTAGGTTTTGATTGCTCCTCTCTCTCTCATGGAGGTGGTGTAGTAATAATAATGATGAGTTTTAGGTTGTGATTGCTCCTCTCTCTCTCCCTTCCTCTCTCTCTGATGGAGGAGTTGTAGTAATAATGAGTTTTAGGTTTTGATTGCTCCTCTCTCTCTCATGGAGGTGGTGTAGTAATAATAATAATGAGTTTTAGGTTGTGATTGCTCCTCTCTCTCTCCCCATTTCTCTCTCTCTGATGGAGGTGGTGTAGTAGTAGTAATAATAATGAGTTTTAGGTTGTGATTGCTCCTCTCTCTCTGTCTCTCTACCTTCCTCTCTTTCTCTCTGATGGAGGTGGTGTAGTAGTAATAATAGTTTTAGGTTGTGATTGCTCCTCTCCCTCTCTCTCGCTCCCCCTTCCTCTCTCTCTCTGATGGAGGAGGTGTAGTAATAATAATAGAGTTTTAGGTTGTGATTGCTCCTCTCCCTCTCTCTCTCTCTGATGGAGGTGGTGTAGTAATAATGAGTTTTAGGTTGTGATTGCTCCTCTCTGTCTCTCTCTCTCTGATGTAGGGGGTGTAGTAATAATAATAATAATGAGTTTTAGGTTGTGATTGCTCCTCACTCTCTCTCTCTGATGGAGGTGGTGTAGTAGTAATAATAATAATAATGCGTTTTAGGTTGTGATTGCTCCTCTCTCTCTGATGGAGGTGGTGTAGTAATAATGAGTTTTAGGTTGTGATTGCTCCTCTCTCTCTCTCTGATGGAGGAGTTGTAGTAATAATGAGTTTTAGGTTGTGATTGCTCCTCACTCTCTCTCTCTGATGGAGGTGGTGTAGTAGTAATAATAATAATGCGTTTTAGGTTGTGATTGCTCCTCTCTCTCTGATGGAGGTGGTGTAGTAATAATGAGTTTTAGGTTGTGATTGCTCCTCTCTCTCTCTCTGATGGAGGAGTTGTAGTAATAATGAGTTTTAGGTTTTGATTGCTCCTCTCTCTGTCTGATGGAGGAGTTGTAGTAATAATGGGTTTTAGGTTGTGATTGCTCCTCACTCTCTCTCTCTCTCTCTCTCTGATGGAGGTGGTATAGTAATGAGTTTTAGGTTGTGATTGCTCCTCTCTCTCTCTCCCTTCCTCTCTCTCTCTCTGATGGAGGTGGTGTAGTAATAATAATAATGATGAGTTTTAGGTTGTGATTGCTCCTTTCTCTCTCTCTGATGGAGGTGGTGTAGTAATGAGTTTTAGGTTGTGATTGCTCCTCTCTCTCTCTGATGGAGGTGGTGTAGTAATAATAATAATGAGTTTTAGGTTGTGATTGCTCCTCTCTCTCTCTCTCCCCCTTCCTCTCTCTCTCTCTGATGGAGTAGGTGTAGTAATAATAATGAGTTTTCGGTTGTGATTGCTCCTCTCTCTCTGATGGAGGTGGTGTAGTAATAATAATAATGAGTTTTAGGTTGTGATTGGTCCTCACTCTCTGATGGAGGTGGTGTAGTAATAATAATAATGAGTTTTAGGTTGTGATTGTTCCTTTCTCTCCCTCTGATGGAGGTGGTGTAGAAGTAATAATAATGAGTTTTAGGTTGTGATTGCTACTCTCTCTGATGGAGGTGGTGTAGTAATAATAATGAGTTTTAGGTTGTGATTGCTCCTCTCTCTCTGATGGAGGTGGTGTAGTAATAATAATAATAATGAGTTTTAGGTTGTGATTGGTCCTCTCTCTCTGATGGAGGTGGTGTAGTAATAATAATAATGAGTTTTAGGTTGTGATTGTTCCTTTCTCTCCCTCTGATGGAGGTGGTGTAGTAGTAATAATAATGAGTTTTAGGTTATGATTGCTCCTCTCCCTCCCTTCCTCTCTCTCTCTCTCTGATGGAGGTGGTGTAGTAATAATAATGAGTTTTAGGTTGTGATTGCTCCTCTCTCTCTCCCTTCCTCTCTCTCTCTCTGATCGAGGTGGTGTAGTAGTAATAATAATAATGCGTTTTAGATTGTGATTGCTCCTCTCTCTCTCTGATGGAGGAGTTGTAATAATGAGTTTTAGGTTGTGTTATCTCCTCACTCTCTCTCTCTGTCTCTCTCTGATGGAGTTGGTATAGTAATGAGTTTTAGGTTGTGATTGCTCCTTTCTCTCTCTCTGATGGAGGTGGTGTAGTAATAATAATGAGTTTTAGGTTTTGATTGCTCCTCTCTCTCTCTCTGATGGAGGTGGTGTAGTAATAATAATAATAATAATAATGATGAGTTTTAGGTTGTGATTGCTCCTCTCTCTCTCTCTCTCCCCCTTCCTCTCTCTCTCTCTGATGGAGTAGGTGTAGTAATAATAATGAGTTTTAGGTTGTGATTGGTCCTCTCTCTCTGATGGAGGTGGTGTAGTAATAATGAGTTTTAGGTTGTGATTGTTCCTTTCTCTCCCTCTGATGGAGGTGGTGTAGTAGTAATAATAATGAGTTTTAGGTTGTGATTGCTCCTCTCTCTCTCTCCCTTCCTCTCTCTCTGATGGAGGAGTTGTAGTAATAATGAGTTTTAGGTTGTGATTGCTCCTCTCTCTCTGATGGAGGTGGAGTAGTAATAATGAGATTTAGGTTGTGATTGCTCCTCACTCTCTCTCTCTCTCTCTCTGATGGAGGTGGTGTAGTAATAATAATGAGTTTTAGGTTGTGATTGCTTCTCTCTCTCTCTCTCCCCCTTCCTCTCTCTTCCTCTGATGGAGGTGGTGTAGTAATAATGAGTTTTAGGTTGTGATTGCTCCTCTCTCTCTCTCTGATGGAGGTGGTGTAGTAGTAGTAATAATGAGTTTTAGGTTGTGATTGCTCCTCTCTCTCTCCCTTCCTCTCTCTCTCTCTGATGGAGGTGGTGTAGTAATAATAATAATGAGTTTTAGGTTGTGATTGCTCCTCTCCATCTCTCTCTCCCTCCCTTTCTCTCTCTCTCTCTGATGGAGGTGGTGTAGTAATAATGAGTTTTAGGTTGTGATTGCGCCTCTCTCTCTGATGGAGGTGGTGTAGTAATAATGAGTTTTAGGTTGTGATTGCTCCTCACTCTCTCTCTCTCTCTCGCTGATGGAGGTGGTGTAGTAATAATAATAATAATGCGTTTTAGGTTGTGATTGCTCCTCTCTCTCTGATGGAGGTGGTGTAGTAATAATAATGCGTTTTAGGTTGTGATTGCTCCTCTCTCTCTGATGGAGGTGGTGTAGTAATAATAATGAGTTTTAGGTTGTGATTGCTCCTTTCTCTCCCTCTGATGGAGGTGGTGTAGTAGTAATAATAATAATGAGTTTTAGGTTGTGATTGCTCCTCTCTCTCTCTCTCTCTGATGGAGGTGGTGTAGTAATAATAATAATGAGTTTTAGGTTGTGATTGCTCCTCTCTCTCTCTACCTTCCTCTCTTTCTCTGATGGAGGTGGTGTAGTAGTAGTAGTAATAATGAGTTTTAGGTTGTGATTGCTCCTCTCTCTCTCTCCCCCTTCCTCTCTCTCTCTGATGGAGGAGGTGTAGTAATAATAATGAGTTTTAGGTTGTGATTGCTCCTCTCTCTCTGATGGAGGTGGTGTAGTAATAATAATGAGTTTTAGGTTGTGATTGCTCCTCTCTCTGTGACGGAGGTGGTGTAGTAATAATAATAATGAGTTTTAGGTTGTGATTGCTCCTCTCTCTACCTTCCTCTCTCTTTCTCTGATGGAGGTGGTGTAGTAGTAGTAATAATAATGAGTTTTAGGTTGTGATTGCTCCGCTCTCTCTCTCCCCCTTCCTCTCTCTCTCTCTGATGGAGGAGGCGTAGTAATAATGAGTTTTAGGTTGTGATTGCTCCTCTCTGTCTGATGGAGGTGGTGTAGTAATAATAATGCGTTTTAGGTTGTGATTGCTTCTCTCTCTCTCTCTCTCTCTCTGATGGAGGTGATGTAGTAGTAATAATAATGAGTTTTAGGTTGTGATTGCTCCTCTCTCTCTGATGGAGGTGGTGTAGTAATAATGAGTTTTAGGTTGTGATTTCTCCTCACTCTCTCTCTCTCTCTCTCTGATGGAGGTGGTGTAGTAATAATAATGAATTTTAGGTTTTGATTGCTCCTCTCTCTCTGATGGAGGTGGTGTAGTAATAATAATAGTAATGAGTTTTAGGTTGTGATTGCTCCTCTCTCTCTCTCTCTGATGGAGGTATTGTAGTAGTAGTATTAATAATGAGTTTTAGGTTGTGATTGCTCCTCTCTCTCTCTCTCTCTCTGATGGAGGTGGTGTAGTAGTAGAAATAATAATGAGTTTTATTTTAGGTTGTGATTGCTCCTCTCTCTCTCTCTCTCTCTCCACTGCATGCGGGAAGGTTGGGTACGTCAGCGTGAGTCAGGGCGTTGAATGAGCTTGTGTTTTTTGGATTAATTCACTTGTTGTCTACTGCTTTCACTTTTCTTTTCTTCTCTACATGGTGAGGTGAGGGAAGTTTAATTTTACTTCGTTGTTGGAAAGTGACCGGAGTAGCTGGTGGGAGTTTGGTGGTGTGCAGTATGGCGTCCCTCCCCTGTCTATCAGACACGGGGTTAGAGTCGTGGTCGACCCGTGATACACTGTGGAACAGGTTCTGCTGGCTGCAGGAGAACAGGTCGGCTATGAGAACATCACCTATGGCCCTCGGTTGAACAAAGCCGTGGTGGCTTTTCTCCGAGAGGAGCGTTTAGTCCACCTGTTGGTGGAGAGAGGCCTGGTGCTAGACGATTTGTTTGTAGCCGTCTCCATTGTTTGTGCCGTCGACACGTTACACCGTGTCAGGCGTACCTCCGTTTATCCCGAAAGAGCTCATTGAGAAAGAACTGGGTCGTTTCGGGAAGTTTGCTGGCGGGTTCAGAACAGTCCGTCTGGGTTGTTGCGACGCCAGACTGCAGCATGTTACCTCCCTGCGGAGACAGGCCTTCATGTATTTAAATGATCCCTCAGAACATCTACAAGTGTCATTTAAGGTCAAATACGAACATGGCTTCTACACTTTGTACGCGAGTTCTGGCAGCATGAAGTGTTTTGAGTGCGGCGATGTCGGCCACAAACGCTCATCCTGCCCGCACAGGGAGCCCACAGCGGGCAGCAGTACAGGCGAGCCGCCGCCAGGAGGCGCCGCTGAGGGAGGTAGCCCGCAAACGGCGCGGCAGGATGGCAGGAGATACCGTAACCGGTGATCCGCAACCTGGTACGGAAGGAAATGTAACAACTGAGCAGGACAGCAATACTGTAAATGATGGTAATCTGAGTGGTACTGAAGCACAGGATGCGGATGTAAGCAGAGACGGAGGACGGACAGAACCAGCGGGAGACAGTCACCCAGCCGAGGCTGAGAGTCAGGTCTCTGCAACAGGTGAGTCACACTGTGAAAACGCTGGAAATGAAGATGAGGACATGTTAGAGGATGATGGCCTATCTCAGTTTGCTGATATTGTGTCGCAAGGTGATCAGCAGTCATACTCATTGAAAGAGATTAATGATTTACTTGACGAAACCTATGGCAGACAGTCTGTGGATGTATCAGATTTCTTCTCGGATGTGGACAGGTTTGTTAGTTCTGTTATGAAAATTAGAAAAACAGCTGGATATGAAGAGCTCAGTAAGAAGATTCTGACGAAACTCAGGAAAGAAAAGTGAGGAAAGGTCCCTTTACATGTACAAAACTGAAATATATGTGATACACAAAAGGTGTTTTTTTTTTCTCTCTTGGAAAAGTTTCCACTGTCTTATCCTTCCTTTTCTCTCTTTTTAATGGACGGTTTGCGAGTAGGGAGTCTAAATATTAACGGAGGAGGGGATAGAGTTAAGCGAGGTGTGGTAGCTGAGCTGATTAGAGCTAAGAACATAGATGTGCTCTTCCTACAGGAAACCCACAGCTCTGCAGACAACGAGATAGTGGGGTTATGAGTTGGGCAGGCCAGGTTTTTTTGAGCCATGGTACCAACTTTAGTGCAGGTGTAGCTGTTCTCGCAGCGCCTCCTTTTAACAAATGTTTTGACATGTGAAGTGGAGCAGGGCAGAATCCAGGTAATTCAGGCAACAATCCGAGAAATACCCTTTGTGTTTATAAATGTGTATGCTTATAATACAGGCACTGATCGTTTGAGATTGTTTAGCAAACTGAGGGATAAACTCAAACAATTTAATAGTGGCTCAATCATAGTGGTGGGAGGAGACTGGAATTGCACTACACACCCTACAGTTGACAGAAACTCAGAAGAGCCCCATCCACCGTCACCTTCTTTTCTGTCCACTGTGGTGGCAGAAAACGACCTTACGGATGTCTGGAGGACACTTAATCCAACAGCTAGGCAGTACACATGGGTAAAAGCTGCGCAGGGTAGTGTGAGGGCAGCCAGGTTGGACAGGATTTACCTCAATCAAACATACAACAACAGGTTGATTAAGTCCACGATATCACCTGTGGGATTTTCAGATGACCATTTAGTAGTGGCAGATTTTTCTTTACAAGTTCAATTTCGACACTGTTCCTACTGGCACTTCGATGTGCAGGTAACACATGATAAAGCCTTCTGTCAGTTCTTCTCTGACTTCTGGAGTCATTGGAGGCTGAGGAGGAAGGATTTTGAGAGCTTAGCTCGATGGTGGGAGGTAGGAAAAACACAAATTAGGATTTTATGTCAGCAATACAAACAACACACTCTCGGTGTGGAGAAACTTTGTCTTGACGAATTAGAAAGAGAAATTAGGATATTAGAAGGCGAAGTAATTATTGGACATGATGGTAACAGCAGCACTTGGAAAAGTAGGAGGAAGGCTTTAGGTAGGTTCCTACATGAGAGAGCAAAGGGTGCTTTAATCAGAACCCGAATTGCCATCATCAAAGACATAGATGCTCCAACTTTTTTTTCTTTAAACTCGAGAGGAAAATTAGAAAGAACAATGTGATGATGCACCTCAAACTTCCCAGTGGGACAATTACAACTGATCCATCAGCGATGAGGAAGTTGGCCATAGACTTCTACAGCAGCCTGTTCAGTGCGGAGACCTGTGACTCTGGCTGTGTGGGGGAGATACTGGAGGGACTGCCTCAGCTGGGTGAAACACAGGTGACTTCGCTGGAGTCCCCCATCTCCTTTGATGAGATATCTGTGGCGGTTAAGCAGCTCAGCTGTGGCAAAGCCTCTGGAGTTGATGGACTTCCTTCAGAGTTCTACAATACGTTCTGGACTCTAATTGGACGAGACTTACACAATGTTTTTAAAGAATGTTTGAACTCTGGAACTCTACCTTTGAGTTGTAAATGGGCTGTCCTGACACTGCTACCAAAAAAGGGAGATCTTGGCCTACTGAAAAACTGGAGGCCAGTTTCATTGTTGTGTATTGACTATAAGATCATTACAAAATGTCTTTCAAATAGACTCAAACAGTGTATGGACACGGTTGTACATTACAGCCAGATGTACTGTGTTCCTGACCGTACAATTAAGGATAATATTTTTTTGATACGCAACATTATTGCCATATCTAAGCTCCAGGAGCTGGATGTTGGCCTGCTTTCCTTAGATCAAGAGAAGGCTTTTGACAGGATAGATCATTGCTATCTGTTCAAAACACTTAAAGGTTTTGGTTTTGGGGATAAATTTGTTAACTGGATCAAGTTGTTGTATTCTGGAGCCAGTGTTCTGTTGAAGGTAGGAGGTGGACCCAGCCGACCTGTCTCTGTTAAGAGAGGTATAAGACAGGGTTGTCCCTTATCTGGGATGCTGTACTCCCTGCCCATTGAACCACTTTTATTTCAGCTCAGGCAGGGGCTCCCAGGGCTAACCTTTTCAGGGAAGATCACCACTGCAGTTAGCTTATCAGCATACGCTGACAATGTCACGGTTTTCATAACAACCCAAAACGATGTACAATTTCTCAAGCAGAAATTGGTCAAAATCCGAGGGTCTCTTGCTGGGGGAGTGGAGTAATAGAGAAAAGCCGACATTACCAGCGGGGCTGCAGTGGAATACAGAAGGGATAAAATGCCTAGGTGTCTTTCTAGGCAGTGACCGCTTCCTGAGCAAAAACTGGGAGGGTTTAACTGAAAAGGTCAGTGCCCGATTGTCTAGATGGACTTGGATCCAGCCTCAGTTGTCCTATAGGGGGAGAGTCTTGATTGTTAATAACTTGATTGCCTCGATGTTCTGGCACTGGTTTACAGTTGTAGAACCTCCGGACATGCTCATACGGGAAGTACAGAAGACGCTGGTGGACTTCTTCTGGGGAGGCTTTCACTGGACCAAGTCTGCTGGACTGTTCCTACCAGTGCTAGAAGGAGGCCAGGGCCTGATTGACCTCCGCAGTCGCATTATGGCCTTTCGCCTTCAAACTGTGCAGCGCCTTTTATACCATGACCAGCGACTTTGGAGTGAAACAGCGTCTGTGTTGCTTCGGAGGGTCATGAACCTGAACTATGACAAGCACCTGTTCCTTCTGGACCTGGCTGGCATGGATTTCACGACAACACCCTTATATCAATCTGTTCTCTGCGCTTGGGGAACGGTCTTGCGCACCAAAAGGGACTACTCCCAGCTCTATGGCAATGTAGGGGAGGAACCACTGTTCCATAACCCACTGATACACTGCAGGATGCTCAGCTCCATAAGTGTACAGAGATCCCTCATAAGAGCTGGACTTACGAAATTAGCGTGTCTCAGATCAGGAGGACAGTGGAAGACGGCGGGCATTTTGAACAAAGAGACTGGCTTTAAATCTCTTCGTTTGATGGAGAGATTGTTGGGAGAAGTGATCAGTGCACTTCCTGGCTTCTTCAGGGAGGCACTAGGAGCGGAGTGTGGAGAGGATCAGCCAGCTATGCTGCCTGTCTTTCCATATCTGTCAGTCCATGTGGCAGTGGAGGAGCAGGAAGAAGTGAAGGGGGCCATTCTGTCCTTCAAAACGCCAGAACTACATGACCTCTCAAGTACATCACAGAAGGCCTTGTATGCAGTCACTGTAAAGGTACTCAACAGAACATCACTAGCCGGCATGCAGGAGTCGAGGTGGTTGAGTTTGTTGGCACCAGGCTCATCCCCCAGGGGCAGCTGGAGGTCCCTGTACAACCCCCCCCCCCCATTGAGAAATGCACTGCGGATCTACAGTGGAGGGTGGTACACGGGGCTGTGGCTACGAACAGGCATGTGGCACACATTGATCCCAGGGTAGGGAGTCAATGCTCCTTCTGCAATGATGAGGAAACCCTACAGCACTTATGGCTTAGATGTCCCAGGTTGGGCCCTCTTTTCTCTGTACTGCAGCAGTGGCTCAGAGGTTTAGGAGAGGTTCTTGCAGACAGCCTGTTTGTCTTTGGTCCGAGGTACATGGCAGCACAGTGCAGACATGTCACCTTGGTTAATTTTTTGATAGGACAGGCGAAAATGAGCATTTGGCTTAGCAGACGGAACAAGATGAAAGGCACAGGGTCCACAGACGCCATGCTCATGTTCAGGGGTCTAGTGGCTGCTCGGCTGAAAATAGAGTTCATGTTTTTCAAACTTAGTTCAAACCTGGAAGGATTTGTATATATTTGGGGACATGGGGATGTGCTGTGCACAGTGGAAGACCAAGTGCTTCTTCTTAATCTTTGAAAATAGGTGGAAGGTGTATCCTTTTGTTTTCACTGTGTATGGCAATTGTTGTGGTTTTCCACTATGTATATGAGTTTTTGTGTTGATGTGACTGAAGAATTGGAACATTAAAGGCTTGGTTAAAGGTCAAAGGTCCCCCCCCCCCCTTCCTCTCTCTGATGGAGGTGGTGTAGTAGTAATAATAATGAGTTTGAGGTTGTGATTGCTCCTCTCTCGCCGTCTCTCTCTGATGGAGGAGGTGTAGTAATAATAATAATAACAATGATAATGAGTTTTAGGCTGTGATTGCTCCTGCCTGGCTGTCATTCATCACCCAGAGTCCCGTGTGTGGAGCCACCTGTTCCTGAGTGTCCTTCACAATACTCTGTCTGTCACTACAATGGAATTAATCATGCACACGCACACACACAGACACACGCACTCACACATACGCGCACTCGCACACAGTCCCAGACCCATAGGGATGGACATTCCTGGTCTTGGTCTCAATACAAGTGTAGGCAGGGTTCCAAGAGAGGACCGGCACACATCTCCGTCTCCTACAGAGGAAGGAGACGGGGTTTTAGTTGGGCTGTTTGTCCATATCCACAGTGGTCCGTCCATCCATCCATCCAAACCACTTATCCTGCTATCAGGGTCACGGGCATGCTGGAGCCTATCCCAGCAGCCATTGGGCTGCAGGCGGGGAGACACCCTGGACAGGCTGTCAGACCATCAATCAAGTTGCATTTTATCACAGGGCCGACACACACACACACACACACACACACACACCTAGGGACAATGTAGTAGGGCAAAGTCACCTGACCTACATGTGTTTGGACTGTGGGAGGAAACCAGAGCCCCTGGAGGAAACCCACGCAGACACGGGGAGAACATGCAAACTCCACACAGAGGACGACCCGGGGCAACCCCAAGGTTGGACTACCCCGAGGCTCGAACCCAGAACCTTCTTGCTGTGAGGAGACCACACTATCCACTGCCCACTGTGCCGCCCTGTCAACAGTGACCGGTACCTACCAGAGCCAGTGACCGGCTCTACTTGACGCATGGCACCTCAACAACATGGTATGGTGGTGCACACCGCTGTACCCCACCTGCCCTGACTCAGCCCTACTGTCCCAGAAATCAGCACAACTCTGTCTTGTCCTGGTCCCTCAATGTGTGTTTGCTCTGCTGGGAGGCTGTCAGGTGTACAAATAATGGTGGCATGAAGGTCAGCGCCTGGATAAAGACGTTTTCCACGCCCTGTGACACACACCTGCCTCACACACGGCGGCTGTGGCGAGCCACGGCTACACCGTCTCACGAGGCTGCCATTACGAGCTGATGCAGGTGAGGTTCAGGGATGCTCCATCCTTCAGGGATGCTCCTTTCCTCAGATGGTTTTACAGCACACGACTTCACATCTGGTAAAACGATGTAGAGGGTGTGACACAGCCTATCAGTGGTTTAATAGAGACGGTGTTGGTATAAGCATATACAAAAGGAAATACATGCACACATTTGAGCACATACAACTAACACACACACACACATAACGCATGCACAGAGATCACCAGAGACCTCTTCGTGTCATAAAGAGAGATGAGTGAAAGGCCACCCAGTATATAAAAAAGCAATATTGAGAAAAGAGAGGGAACCCCCATCGGACTACGTGGTGTATCATCTATCTGCGAGGCTGGCCGGTCCAGATTCTAGGCCTACAGTTGGAGGGAGAGCGAGCCCTAAAATCAATTCATAGATCTCGTGTGTGCTATTATATGTGAAGGGAGTCCATAACCTTGACGTTCTCCTGCATACTGCATAAAGAAGACAATCAACCACAGCCAGGAAGAGACGGGACACTTCGCAGGAGGCCCGTTCCCTGTCCACTTACATAATGATAATGTGATTACAAAGACTGGGTCAGGCCTGCAGCCGGGCTGCAGCTAGGACATATCACTAATGATGGCTGGTAATGTGATTACAAAGACCGGGTCAGGCCTGCAGCCGAGCTGCAGCTAGGGCATAGCACTAATGATGGCTGGTTATGTGATTACAAAGACCGGGTCAGGCCTGCAGCCGGGCTGCAGCTAGGACATAGCACTAATGATGGCTGGTAATGTGATTACAAAGACCGGGTCAGGCCTGCAGCCGAGCTGCAGCTAGAGCATAGCACTAATGATGGCTGGTAATGAGATTACAAAGACCGGGTCAGGCCTGCAGCCGGGCTGCAGCTAGAGCATAGCACTAATGATGGCTGGTAATGAGATTACAAAGACCGGGTCAGGCCTGCAGCTGGGCTGCAGCTGGGGCATATCACTAATGATGGCTGGTAATATGATTACAAAGACCGGGTCAGGCCTGCAGCCAGGTTGCAGCTAGGGCATAGCACTAATGATGGCTGGTAATGTGACTACAAAGACCGGGTCAGGCCTGCAGCCGGTGTTGCAGCTAGGTCATAGCACTAGTGATGGCTGGTAATGAGATTACAAAGACCGGGTCAGGCCTGCAGCCGGGCTGCAGCTAGGACATAGCACTAATGATGGCTGGTAATGTGGTTACAAAGACGCCAACTGCAATTACTCAAAACACAGCAACCACTTAACAGAACAGTTGAAAAGGTTGTAAGTTATGTGTGAAAATCATGGGGTGGCCTTGACACAACAAATGAAATCAGGAATTCCTCGCATATGAAATTGTAAAATGTATAAAATGATAATATGTACCACACAGACAGCATGTGCTGTTTTCTCTACACTTTCCCTGACTTGCGCACAACAAAATGAACCAGTATAATTCCTAGATATATGCAGATGATACACAACTGTACATAAACCTATCTAGATATATACAGATGATTCACAGCTGTACATATCGCTATCTAGATATATGCAGATGATTCACAACTGTACATATCCCTATCTAGATATATGCAGATAATGCACAACTGTAAATATCCCTGTCTCCTGAAGAACTACATCCCTCACGTTCCTTGCCCCAGTGTACCGATGACATTAATGTCAGAAAACCTTTTACACCCGAACAAAGACAATACAGATAGTGTGGCGGACACTAGGGGCTATGCCTCTCAGCCAGCAGAGCTGTGAGCTGGGGGCGTGGTTTACGTTCCCGGGCTCTCTGGTGCAAGGTTGTTCTTGTTTCAGTTTGGTTTTTCGAGCTGAGGAATAAAAATCAAACTCGCCTTTGTCTGCTGTGTTTTTCCTCATCCTGCCACATTGGTGACCCCGAATTGAACATGTTTGGAGCAGAAGAGGAGTGTGAATCCACTTCGGCCACGCCGCCCCAACTCTCCCAGCCGGCCGTTCTCGCCGCGGCTGTGAAGCTCCCAGAGTTCTGGCAGAGCGACCCGGCCTCGTGGTTCCAGCATGTCGAGGCGCTGTTCCACCTGCGTGGAATCTCCGCGGACGACTCCAGATACTATTTGGTCGTCGCTGCGCTGGACCAGCAGTCCACACGCCGGGCCATGCAGCTGTTGCGCCCCCCCCCCGCAACACGGTAAATATGTCGCCCTCAAACATCTTCTGCTCCGGAGGTACAGCCTATCTGCCGCAGAGAGGGCAGATAGAATCCTTTCCCCATCCGGTTTGGGCGACGGGACGGCTGTGGATCTCATGGAAAATATGCTGTCGCTGCTAGGCTCAGACGAAGGTGTATTCCTTTTCCCGCACGTTTTCCCGCGCCAGCTCCCAACTCCTGTGGGCGCGGCTTTGGCTAATTCCCCGTGTCTGGCCGCTGGTGACTGCCGAGGTTTGGCTGAGGAGGCCGATCGGGTCCTGCTGGCTACCAGACGGTTCTCTGTGCAGAGTGTGGCATCGGAGCCTCTGCAGCCGACGTCGGAGGACGCGGACCCGGCGGTGGTGGCTGAAGTGACGGCGCGGGAGAGGCCTCTGTTTCTTCCACCAGCGGTTCGGCGGCAAGGCGAGGCGCTGCGTCCTCCGTGCACGTTGGAGACGGCGGGAAACTCCAGGGCAGCGCTCAGTAGCAGCTGTGGGCGCTGGCGGACGTAGTGAGCTGCTCTTCATTAAGGACACGATGTCAGGAAGACGGTTTCTGGTGGACTCCGGCTCGCAAAAGAGCCTACTTCCTCCTGCTAAGACAGACAGGTCGGCCGAAGGCGGCGGCCCACAGTTAAGTGCAGCTAACGGTTCGTCCATTACGACGTTTGGCACAAGGTTGGTGACTGTTTGTTTCCACGGGCGCCATATTGAGTGGGACTTTGTAGTGGCCGCCATTACTGTTCCTATTAT
This sequence comes from Lampris incognitus, assembly GCF_029633865.1. Taxonomy (NCBI): domain Eukaryota; kingdom Metazoa; phylum Chordata; class Actinopteri; order Lampriformes; family Lampridae; genus Lampris; species Lampris incognitus. The sequence continues at coordinate 623,551 of NC_079229.1, read as the reverse complement.
CGGCGCGGATGTTCTGTGTGCTAATGGTCTGCTGGTTGATGTTGCAAACCGCCGTTTAATTGATGCTGTGTCTTTCGCCACTGTTCCGTGCGAGACGGGGAGCCGGGCTGTTAACACACGCTAACTTTTTGGCATTAGGGGATGTTTTTCAGCGTTTGCTGGCGGATTCTCCATCGGTGACTCCACCTGCCTTTTCCACCGCGGTTACTAAACACGGGGTACAACATTTCATTCCCACTCTGGGACCGCCAGTTTTGGCGCGCGCGCGGCACCTCAACGCGGTAAAATGGGCTCCAGCTAAGGAGGAGTTCGCCATCATGGAGCGTCTGGGTATAGTGAGGCGTTCCAACAGCCCGTGGGCCTCGCCGCTTCACATGGTGCCCAAGGCGGATGGGTCGTGGCGGCCTTGCGGCGACTTTCGCCACCTGAACGTCACCGCCAATGACCGCTATCCCATCCCACACATACAGGACTTTTCCATACGCCTGGCAGGTACCACTACCTTCTCTAAGGTGGACCTGGTGCGCGGCTATCATCAGGTTCCCGTGCGCACAGAGGACGTGCCCAAGACCGCAGGGATCAGCCCATTTGGGCTTTTTGAGTTCATGCGCATGCCTTTTGGCTTGAAGGGGGCAGCGCAAACCTTTCAGAGGCTGATGGACTCGGTGTTGCGTGACCTTGCCTGGATGGATATTCTGCACAAATACCTGCTGATACGCACATTTATTTTTTGTATTTGCAGTGTTATGATTGAGTTACAATTCACCCTTCGTGATCTCCCACCCCCCTTGGTTACTGTTGCTACGCCTGGCAAGCTATCGTCCGTCCGCGAAATTTAAACATGGCGTTTACTGTCATGTCAGTGACAGATATTCCAGGTGAATTGACATCCAATTTCTGGAAAAGCAAGGAGATATCAGAGAGAGGTAGACAGAAAGGCTTGCAATATGCATTTGAAAGCTACATCCATGATATAATTTGTCAGCGTGTGAATGGAGAAATTAAAATCGAGACTAAAGCCTACAGGTCCCAATATAAGACCCAGGCACCCCACGTCTTAACTATTCACGTTAAGGACAAGGAGATAAATGAACAACAGTGCTCGTGTACAGCAGGGTAAGACAATATAGATGGCTGTATTTTAAGTTGTGTTTTAAGCTGACATTTAGTTATGAGTCCATATACCTTACTAGCAGCACTATCGGCGTCTGTATAAGAGACTAGGGTTGTCAGATGTAACGTTAGCTAGCAACTTCTCTACATTTGAAAGGATGTTGCTGATAGAGATGATGGAAGAGTTTGGGGCACTGAGATGATAACATAACTCATAACATACAAAATTAGGTATAAGGTTTGGTGGAACTGGACTAAAATGTAACGAGCATTGTTAGTACTAGATAGCTAACCTAGCTAGCTAGGCTAGCTAACGTTAGCAAGCTTACCTTGGAGCAAACGAATGTGTTTTTGTTTATCCTCGATGGATTCAGCTGTGAGTGAGGTCTTCCACACTGTTTGATCCACATTCGACATTTTTCCTCTTGTGTTTTAGGCTTAGGAAAAGCCCAAAATACGACCCCACCCTCCAAACTTTTAGGATATCTGCTGTCTGATTTGCAGGTACCGTAAGCGCACCACTTCGGCATTTCCTCGATAGCTTGCCAGGCCTCCCCTGCTTAGTAACGGTTACTAATGTTGGATTGGACAGGGGCTGTTCTAGGGCGGGGCTTAGCGAAGGGTCAATTGTATTGTAATGACAATACAATTATGTAAAGATTATGTTAAGCACACTGTGTTGCCGTGTGTGAAATTTGCTATATAAATAAAGTTTGACTTGACTTGACCAGGTACCTACATCACTCTGAGCCAACAGGCTACTAATAAATGCCAGATAACCAGATAACACTGCAATATCACATACCTCCACACTACTACACAGTACTTTACAGTACAGCACAGTACAGTAGCTTAGTGGCAAATTAACATACACAGATAAGTCCAATATATCAGCCTTTGAGTGATTAATTTCAAAATAAAGCAACATTTTTCATAAATATTGAATGTCACCGTTGTGTACCAGCAGAATAATTAAATCCATGCTAACGCTTGAAATCAGCATACTATTCACAACTTCTGACACCTAACACCTCCCTAACACCAGGGGAACTAAAATAATTACAACCCTGTATACAAAATAAGAGCAGGCCCTCCTCAGCCTTTGTTGTATATTGGGTATTTAACATAAATGAGCAGTTGGTCTTACAAAGTGCTACTTGCTGATGTTTTCATTTTTTTTTGTGTTAAAGTAAATAACTAAATCAGATGCTGTGTAACTGTGTGGAGACGCCGTTTTAAAACGTCATCAGTCCTGTTGTGAACAGAAGCCCGGCAGCTTGCAGACACACCCGGCCGGCACTTCCGCAGCTCAACCTTCCGCAGCACAACCTTCCGCAGCACAAGCTTCCGCAGCGCAACCTTCCGCAGCACAAGTTTCCACAGCACAACCTTGCAGCAGTCGCGAAATCGTGAATGCTGCAGAACAGCGAGACACCAGCCAATCCCGACTCCTCTGAGAGGGACTTAAAAGGTATCTTGACTTTGTTTTTTGTTTGTTTGTTTGTTATATACATCTATATATTTTTTTCATTTGAAATCCTTTGTTGCTGAGACACAAAGCCTGGGCTCTCAGTTTAGCAACCTCAGAGGCTCTGCAGAGGCTCTGAGGTGGAGAGAGAAAACAACCTGGCTAAGCCGAGAGGATTGGTGAGCAGGGATCTTAACTTTGTGTTTTGGAACAACAGGCTCTCCCCCCTCCCCCCTCCAGCCATGGCCGGAAAGACGCCCTGTGTCCCTCGCCAGTGGGATCCCAGGCAGGGATAATTGCCTCAGACCCTGAAGCCGAGCCTAACAGGCCTTAAATCCTCCCATATTCCCAGCTCTGATCCAGACAGCAAGTGAAAAACAGGTCCGATAGTTTTAATCTCCCCTCCCTCTTCTCTCTCTCTCTAACATCTCCTTGACTCGCTTTTTTAAATTCATTTTTTATTCCAGAACTCTCCTCTCACCCACCCAGTGTCGTTTGACTCCCGTTTCACTCAGTGTCCCTCTCCTGGCTATGTCAGATTTGGACCCCTTTGCCTCACTTCCCATCCAACCTTTGCTTCTGCTTCAGGTCCTTCTATCTCTTTCTATCGATCTGTTCACCTCCCATCTCACTGTCCTTCCTTCTGTCATGCCTCTATTAAACCTCGAGACCGCTGGTGTACCCAGCAGGAGTCCAGCAGGTTGACTGTAAAGGGAGGGGTCTTTAAACCGCACTACATCAGTGTGGTTAACACATTAGACACCGCCATGGTGTTAGATTTTCATGATAAAGGCATGGCTTTAAAAGTATTGAGCAACTAAACTATGCCAAGGGCCATTTGAAATAAGTTTGAGCCAAACTTACACTGCAGATTTCAAACACAATCAGCTTGTAGCATACTAAGGTATACTCGTCACACAGTACCATTCGCAAAAAATCCCAATATGACCGCAATCAACCCATTAACCAGAGTGTAGCCATCGTGCATGTCGGTTTTAATATCATTTTATACACCAGCTTCATTGTAGACATTTTGAATACAGGACCACCAATGGGCAGCGTGGTGGCCCAGCGGTTACCACTGCTGCCTCGCAGCAAGAAGGTCCTGGATTCCAACCCCAGGCCATCCCAGGTCCTTTCTGAGTGGAGTTTGCATGCTCTCCCCATGTATGCATGGATTTTCTCTGGGTGCTCCGGTTCCTCCACCATCAAAAAACACATGCATATTAGGGTTAATACTCCTGTCTGTGCCCCTGAGCAAGGTGATGGAAAAAAGAACTGGAGTTGGTCTCCGAGTGCTGCAGCTGCCCACTGCTCCTATACAATAGGATGGGTTACATGCAGAGAACACATTCGTTGTAAGAATACTATGACAAAATAAAGTGGCTTTACAGAACTACCAGACCATTTACACACAAATTCTTAAACCAGCTGTTCCATAACTTAAAAGATATATTTTTTTTTTATAACCTAGGTCTTATTGTTTTTTGTTTTTTGTTTTATAACCTAGGTCTTATTTTTGTAGTTTTTGCTTCATTATAGAGATTTTGAATACAGGACCACCCACCAATGGACAACAGCCTTTTACAGGGCAACTGATCATGAGCGTGAGACATGTTTCAAAGAGTACATCTCACCTCATCTCATCACATGATCAGCCGCTTCTCTGGGGTTGGGTCGCGGTGGCAGCAAGCTAAGTAGGGCACTCCATACGTCCCTATCTCCAGCAACACCCTCCAGCTCCTCCTGGGGGATCTCAAGGTGTTCCCAGGCCAGATTGGACATGTAGTCCCTCCACCGAGTTCTGGGTCTACCCCGGGGTCTCCTCCCAGTTGGCCGTGCCCGGAAAACCTCCAAAGAAAGGCGTCCAGGAAGCATCCTAATCAGATGCCTGAACCACCTCAACTGGCTCCTTTCGATGCGAAGGAGCAGCGGCTCTACTCCGAGCTCCCTCCAGATGTCCGAGCTCCTCATCCTATCTCTAAGGCTGAGCCCAGACACTCCTGCGGAGGTAACTAATTTCAGCCGCTTGTATCCGCGATCTCACCCTTTCGGTCACTACCCAAAGCTCATGACCATAGGTGAGGGTTGGAACGAACATTGACTGGTAAATTGAGAGCTTTGCCTCCCGGCTCGGCTCCCTCTTCACCACAACAGTCCGGTACAACGTCCGCATTACTGCTGATGCTGCACCAATCCGCCTGTTGATCTCCCGCTCCATCCTACCCTCAGTCATGAACAAGAGTCCGACTTCCTTGAACTTCTTCACTTGAGGCAACAATTCATCCCCAACCCGGAGGGAGCAATCCACCAGTTCCCGGTACAGAACCATTGCCTCAGACTTGGAGGTGCTGACTCTCATCCCAGCCATTTCACACTCAGCTGCAATCTGCCCCAGTGCGTGCTGGAGGTCGTGTTCTGATGAAGCCAACACAACTACATCGCCTGCGAAGAGCAGAGATGCAATTCTGAGTTTTGCAAAACGGACACACTCCTCACTTTGGCTGTGCCTTGAGATCCTGTCCATGAATATCACAAACAAAATCGGAGACAAGGGACAATTTTGGCGGAGTCCAACACCCACCAAAAATGTGTTTGACTTTGTGCCGAGAATGTGGACACAGCGCTTACCTTGGTTATACAAGGACTGGATGGCTTATAGCAACTGCCCTGGTACCCCATACTCCCGCAGTACCTCCCACAGAGTGCCCCGGGGTTAGAGTACACGGTCGTAGGCCTTCTCCAAGTCCACAAAACACATGTAGACTGGCTGGTCAAACTTCCATGCGCCTCCCTCAGCACTTCCGCAAGGGTAAAGAGGTGGTCCGTTCTTCCATGGCCAGGACAGAATCTGCATTGGTCCTCCTGGATCTGAGGTTCGACAATTGGTCAGAGCCTCCTTTCCAGCACCCTAGAGTAGACTTTCCCAGGGAGGCAGAGCAATGTGATGCCCCGATAATTGGACCACACCCTCCAGTCAAAGAGTAAAATTTAACCCAAATATCTTCACAATTTATTTGAAACTGAAAACGTTAGCACAAGTTAGAAATTATTGGCAATGCTTGCTGATATACCTCCTGGTTCATTTTGTAAGAAGAATGAGCTGCCTATATTTCCCATAGGTCGTAGTAACCATTGACTACCCAAGCAACTACCCAGCCAGCACAATTGCAAAGTCATCGATAATGAAAAATCATATACACAGTCTGACTAAGGTACTAGGGCTTTTTGTTGTTGCTTTTAATCTGTGCTGTCAGCAGACGTGGCATACAACACAGGGGATTTGTATGCCAATGTGTCCTAGACAGTTAATCTGCAAGAGGAGTTCAGATTCTCCACCTGCAAAGGCAATCTTTATTATCAAGAATGGCTTACAATAACTCCATCCTTTCGATGATCTGTGGGATGACAAGAGCACAGGGTTTTGTTATACGTTGATAGCTGCCACTAGTCCCCCTCTTCGGCCTGTTCGATCAGCTAAACAACCAATCAGCATCACTTCTCCAAGAGGGAGACAGTCACAACAAGTGAAACAAGGAACCTCAGAAATGAAAAATGACAAAATATATTTGACACCAGGCGGCACATGGTGCAGTGGTTAGTGTGGTCGCCTCACAGCAAGAAGGTCCTGGGTTCAAGCCCTGGGGTAGTCTAACCTTGGGGGTCGTCCCTACAGACACAATTGGCCATGCCTGTGGGTGGGAATCTGGATGTGGGTATGTGTCCTGGTTGCTGCACTAGCACCTCCTCTTATTGGTCGGGGTGCCTGTTTGGGGGTGAAGGGGAACTGGGGCAATAGCGTGATCCTCCCACGCGCTACGTCCCCCTGGCGAAACTCCCAACTGTCAGTTGAAAAGAAGCAGCTGGCGATTCCACATGTATCGGAGGAAGCATGTGGTAGTCGGTTGAGGGGGCGGAGCAGCGTTCGGGAAGGCTCGGAAGAGTGGGGTAGCTGGCCAAGTACAATTGGGGAGAAAAAGGGGGAAAAGCCAAAAAAAAAAAATGGGAGAGGACCTTAGAAAGACTGATAAGAGCTCTCATGACATTAGATAACATCTTCCTCCTGTTGCTGAGTCAGTGAAGCTACAGCTGATGTTGCTATTTCCAAAGCTCGCTCATTTCTGTCTGTAACGTGAATAACATCCATACTTTGGGTACTGACTATTATTTATGTTCAAACTGTTGTAGATGGAGAGTGTAAGAACCTTGTCCATCTTGGGAGAGAGATCCTCCTCTGTTGCTCTCCATAAGGTTTCTCTCCCTGAGGTTTCTTCCCATTTTTTCTCCCTTTTAAAGGTTTTTGTTTCAGGTAGTTGTCCCTTATCCAATGCGAGGGACTAAGGACAGGATGTGGTGTTGCTGTAAAGCCCCCTGAGGCAAATGTGTAATTTGGGATGTTGGGCTATACAAATACTCGACTAAGAAGAGGTGGAGCATCAGATGCATAAAAGAGAGTGTGTTTATTTTCTTCCATGTGACAGTGTGATGGTGTGCTGCATACTCTACCTTGCAATAGCCCAGCCCATAAACCTAAGCCTAACTTTGCAAAAGCCCAGTCCACCAGCCCACACTCTGTATGGTGTGAGTGCAGCATGGAGATATTTGGAGTTTTTGCATTTTTTGTTTTTTGGACCCCCCCCCTTTTCTCCCTAATTCTGCTTGGCCAATTACCCCACTCTTCCGAGCCATCCCGGTCACTGCTGCACCCCCTCTGCCAATCCTGGGAGGGCTGCAGACTACCACATGTCCCCTCCGATACATGTGGAGTCGCCAGCCGCTTCTTTTCACCTGACAGTGAGGAGTTTCATCAAGGGGACGTAGCGCCTGGGAGGATCACACTATTCCCCCCAGTCCCCCCCCCCCGAACAGGATCCCCAACCGACCAGAGGAGGTGCTAGTGCAGCGACCAGGACATGCCCACATCCGGCTTCCTACCTGCAGACACGGCCAACTGTGTCTGTAGGAACGCCTGCCTAGGCCGGAGGTAACACGGGGATTCGAACCGGCGATACCCGTGTTGGTAGGCAATGAAATAGACCTCTACACTACTTGGATGCCCTGTACCCTCTTTTTTAAATTATTATATAAAAACAAAAAAACTCTCGCAGCCCACCCGCAAACTTTTGCGGGCCACTGGTGGGCTGGGGTCCATACTTAGAAAAATGCTGTCCCACATATTCAGACACAAATATAAACAAAAAGTTCAACAATACAATTGCGTTTTGGCCATCATACTATCAGCATCACCTGTCAGCTGCCACGCACACTTTGACCAAAGCAGTTGGTTCTCAGCTGTTTTTAAGTGATTATGGTAGAAGTGCCACGCTATCTATGAACAAGTTCATCAACCACAGAGACATGGGCCATTTACTACATTTTACATTTTTTTGTTCTTATTTAGAAAACACAACTTTATTCAAAGTGGCTCACAAGAGAGTCAGCAGTTGGCAGGTGATTCCTTAGTGTAAATTAAACATGTTGGAGGGAGGGGAAAAAAACTCACCACTTGGCTTTATTCTGGAATATAACATCCATCCATCCACTATCCAAGCTGCTTATCCCAACTGGGGTTGTGGGATGCTGGAGCCTATCCCAGCAGTCATTGGGCGGCAGGCGAGGAAACACCCTGGCCAAGCCGCCAGGCCATCACAGGGCCGACACATGGTCCTTCCCATGTGCCAATTCCATATGATAAGGAAAGAAACACTTAGGCAGGCAAGGACATCCGTCCTCAAACTGCCGTACGTTATTTACTAAAGTCCATCCAGACCTTCTCTAGGCTGATCTCTCTGTCTTACCAGGCTGATTTCGCTGTCTTACCGGGCTGATCTCGCTGTTTTACCGGGCTGATCTCTCCATCTTACCAGGCTGATCTCTCCATTTTACCAGGCTGATCTCTCTGTCTTACCGGGCTGATCTCTCCGTCTTACCGGGCTGAACTCTCTGTCTTACCAGGCTGATCTCTCTGTCTTACCAGCATGGGTGTGCGCTGTTGCTACATCTGTAGTCATCAACCCTGCTCCTGGAGAGCCACCATCCTGCCGGTCCCCACTCAAACCCCAATCCGCACAGCCGACTCACCCAATCAAGATCTTGGTAAGTAACTAATTCATTCATTCATTCATCATTCATTCATTCATTATTAGTCCTGTGTAAATCAGCAATATAGTATATAACACAGCATATAACGTAGCATATAACATAGCATATAGCATATAACGTAGCATATAAAATATCATATAACATAGCATACAACATAACATATAGCATAGCATATAAACAGATGTATAGGCTCACAAAAAAGACTGGGATCCTCTTGGCAAACAGCAGCCAGAACACAGTTGGTCCAAAACCGAGACATTAAAAGTAGTGATTATGAGGAAGGCTGATTAAAGTGATTACAGATCTGTAGATCACTTGCTGATATAAACTGTGCATCTGGTCAGACTGGTCTATAAACTGTGCATCTGGTCAGACTGGTCTATAAACTGTGCATCTAGTCAGACTGGTCTATAAACTGTGCATCTGGTCAGACTGGCCTATAAACTGTGCATCTGGTCAGACTGGTCTATAAGCTGTGCATCTGGTCAGACTGGCCTATAAACTGTGCATCTGGTCAGACTGGTCTATAAGCTGTGCATCTGGTCAGACTGGTCTATAAACTGCATCTGGTCAGACTTGTCTATAAGTTGTGCATCTGGTCAGACTGGCCTATAAACTGTGCATCTGGTCAGACTGGCCTATAAACTGTGCATCTGGTCAGACTGGTCTATAAACTGTGCATCTGGTCAGACTGGCCTATAAACTGTGCATCTGGTCAGACTGGTCTATAAGCTGTGCATCTGGTCAGACTGGCCTATAAACTGTGCATCTGGTCAGACTGGTCTATAAGCTGTGCATCTGGTCAGACTGGTCTATAAACTGCATCTGGTCAGACTTGTCTATAAGTTGTGCATCTGGTCAGACTGGCCTATAAACTGTGCATCTAGTCAGACTGGCCTATAAACTGTGCATCTGGTCAGACTGGTCTATAAACTGTGCATCTGGTCAGACTGGTCTATGAATGTTGTTTTCCAAAAGATTAGAAAACGCTTGTAATTTCCCTGAAAGGTCCGTGCACAGGGACAGTCCTTAAAGTCACATCCAAGCTAACCCCAGCAAGGGAATGAGGGAAATGATATCTGTGACCGCCCTGATAAGACAACCACCCAGACCATCATGCAACTCCACCCAGACCATCATGCAACTCCAAACCAGGCCATCACACAACTCCACCCAGACCATCATGCAACACCACCTAGACCAACATGCAACGTCACCCATTCCATCATGCAATTCCACCCAAACTTTCATGTGACTCCACCCAGGCCATCATACAACGCCACCCAGACAATCATGCAACTCCAAACCAGACCATTATGCAACTCCACCCAGAACATCATGCAACACCACCCAGGCCATCATTCAATGCCACCCAGACCATCAAGCAACTCCAACAAGACCATCATGCAACTCCACCCAGACCATCATGCAACTCCACCCAGGCTATCATGCAATGCCACCCAGGCCATCATGCAACTCCTCCCAGGCCATCGTACAACTCCAACCAGACCATCATGCAACTCCACCCAGACCATCACGCAACTCCACCCAGACCATCATGCAACTCCACCCAGACCATCAGAATGTCCAACAACTTGCATCATAAAAGTTACAATATTTCACCTCAGAGAGACGGAATCGAGTGAGAGAAATTGCATCACACTGCATTCATCCCTGTGGGTATGTAACAGACCTGTTTACCAAATGCCCATTGAGACAGAGAGACAGACTGGATGACTTTGTCTCCACCTCCAACAGGGATCGTGGCTGAAGGGGAAGTCATCATTGCTGTTGTGTAGTGGCAGAATTTCCACTTCCTCTGTGAGAAGTGGAACACAATAAAACTGAATCACATTGTAAATATTTAAGTGAACAGGACATGGGTTCTCTTTACATGGAAACAACAAACAATATTCCTTCTTATTGATTCTGATACCTTGATGACAGCTAAAAAAGAAAGTAAGTCTCGCTGCAGCGGTGTGCATTGTGGATTATAGCTTATAGCCTCATTTGTCTGAGAGCAACTGTTCCTGTGATGTTCATACAGGGGAATTGTCCACAAGACATGTCATGGTCATTAGCAGGAACAACATAATGATTTTTTTTCAGGAAAAAGAAAACGAAAATGTGTGGACGCTAGTTGTTACTAGATCTATCAGCACCCCCCCCCTTCCTGTCTATACAATGTAGGAGCCTATAGAGGCCTACTGGGAGATGCCTTCATGTCAAGGCCTCCCCTCCACCCCCTAGAGGAAGGTGACAGAGCTGTCACACTGGATTGGTTTTCAAACACACGAGATAACATGACGGTTTGATGCCAATCTGCTAAATCCCTTATAAACAACTGTTGTGATGCTGGCGATAAACAGACAGCACTTCCACACGCCTGCCTGCGAGCATGCACTAAGTCCCTTCCGTGTAATCATGTGCATGCACCTGCAATACTGATGCTACACTGAAATGCGCACACACACACACTCACGCACGCACACACACAACACGCATTAAAAAAATCAGACTCATTAACATTCTATACCTCCAAATCAATGCATTTCATATGAAACTAGCATACAAACACACACACACATACACAATTATGCACACACACACATTTATACTATGTCCTGGTTTTCCTCCCCTCTCAGAATTAGCTAGGTACAGAACCAGCTCTGATTTTATCAGAAGTGACAAGTGCTGTGCAACTATTTGGACGGGGATGTGATCCACTTGGCTCGCTGCTGATCAAATCTCCCCGAGAAGAGACTATTAACTCCAAGCAAATTGTGCCAAGTAGCTTAAAGGGGCCCTTGTCTGTTCTAATATCACTGATATCTCCATTTGTTGTCAGGGCGTGAAGACTCACCGCGGCTCCGTTAGCACTCGCTTGATAGCAAAAGCACATTTGTCACGGCCTCTTTCTCCCTCTCCCTTTCTCCCTCTCTTTCTCCCTCTCTCTTCCCCCCCCTTCTCACTCTCTCTTTCTCCCTCTCCCTCCCTCCCTCTCCCTCTCTCCTCCATTCTCTCTGTGCACACAGACACATCAAACAAAGAGCAGGAGAGAGAGGGGGTGGGGCTGGGGGGGCAACAGGACAGATAAACAGGGTGTTGCTTGCTGCCGCTAAATGTGCTTTTCACATTTTGCAGACGAACTGATTTGTTTGGCGGCGGCTTTCACTTGGAAAAGTGCCCAAGTTCTCATTTAGTGAGACTCCCCTGGCTTAGACACCACCATCACCGTTCTCTACATCTACACCCCTTTACATCCTTTGTACATGGACACCACCATCACTGTCCTCTACTTCTTCACCCATTTATATCCTTTATACATGGACACCTCCATCACTGTCCTCTACATCTGTCCATGTATAAATGATCTAAAAGGGTGTAGATCCTTTATACATGGACACCACCATCAGTGTCCTCTACATCTGTCCATGTATATACAGTGGCGCCCCCAGAAATTTTTCATAGGGGTGGCCAAATGGGGCCACTGAAAATCTTGGGGTGGTGTTAAGTTTGTTGTTAACTTTTGTTGGTGCCTATAATACAGTTAATACGGTAGCCTGTTTTGTTAGTCACTTCTACTGCAGTCTTTACGGTAACTCTCCTGTTAGGAGGAAGGCGCGCTGCTAGTGAAAGGCACTTGTTGAAATGTTCAGTAGGCTGTGGCCACTTGCTGTTGAGAGCGCAAATAAAACTCAGTTAAATAAGTACAGTTGTCTTATTTGAAATTAACATTGGTAGCAGAGGATGGTTGCCTCGAATGACTTCAGACAGCCTCCTGGATTTGATGAAAAGAAGCCGTATGAAAACTGGAAAAATGAAGTGGAAATATGGAGACGGGTGACGAACTTGGACAAGAAAAAGCAAGCGTTGGCTGTGGCTCTATCGTTGACAGGTAGAGCGAGGGATACTGCTTTAGGAATAAATGTGGATGATCTAAATAAGTATAATGGAATGACCACTTTGATTGGGGAACTTGACAAGGTATTTTTGAGAGAAGCGAAGGACCGGGCCTACGAAGCCTATTCTGAGTTTGATCGAATATCGAGGGAAAATGGCGTCTCAGTGGTGGACTTTATTGTTGATTTTGAACAGAAATACAACAGGATCCGTAAATTCGAGATAGTTCTGCCCAACGCTGTTTTGGCATTTAAACTACTGGATACAGCAGGTCTTGATGTGAAAGACAAGCAACTGGCATTGACTGCATGTGGTAAGCACACTTTTGATGATATGAAGTCAGCACTGAAACGCATATTCGGAGAAAAACATGAGCAGAAGGCGGGAGCCATTAACGTGAGTCAGGATGCAGCCTACTACACGGGTCAAAGAAAACTGCACCTACGAGCCCAACGTGTGCAAGCTAGAGGACCACTCTCAGGCACAAATCCACTTGATAAGTACGGAAGACGAACAAAGTGTGGGATTTGTCAAAGCACATTCCCCTGGGTGAAAGATTGCCCACATAAGAAAGAACATGTAAAGGTGACAGAAGAAAATAAATGCGCAGAAGAACCTGATGAGTGTAATGTAACGCTGTTTTCTAAGGAATCGGATATGGAAATATTCATGGTTGAGGCTCTGGGATCAGCTGTCATTGACACGGCATGCACAAGGACTGTCTGTGGTGAAAAATGGCTGAATAACTATGTAGGGGGACTAAATGAGAAAGAAGTAAAGAAAATAGTTAACACAGAGAGTAGCAAGCCTTTCAAGTTTGGGGATGGGCGAGTTGTACATTCGACAAAAAAGGTCAAGATACCAGCCAAGATAGGAGAAACAAAATGCTGTATAGAAACAGAAGTGGTCCCATCTGACATCCCTTTACTGCTGATTAAAATGTCGCTAAAGAGAGCAGGAGCTGTGCTGAACTTTGAGAACGATACAGCAATAATGTTTCAGCAACCGATGGCTCTGGAGATGACCTCCTCAGGACACTACTGTCTGAACATAATGGATAATGAGTCCCCATGCGATACATATGAGAATGTGGTCCTGGCCATCACAGAGAATATGACTAAGGAACAAAAACACAAAGCTTTACTGAAACTTCACAAGCAATTCGGACATGCATCAGTTGACAAACTGAAGAAGCTGCGGATAAATGCTGGAAACACTGATGATGAGAGCACTGCTATTCTAGAAGAGATAGTAGGAAAATGTGAGATATGTCTTAAGTACAGCAAGCCTAAGCCCAAGCCTGCTGTTGGTCTGCCCATGGCCCCCCGATACAATGAGACTGTGGCAGTAGATTTACATGAGCTAGAACCGAATGTGTGGTACCTGCACATTATCGATCACTTCACACGCTTCAGTGCGGGTGGCATTGTGACCTCAAAGAAACCAAGTGTGATAGTGAAATGCTTTGTACATTCCTGGATCAGTGTCCATGGTCCACCGGAGCGTCTCTTCAGCGACAACGGTGGCAAGTTCAACAACGAGGAAATAAGAGACATGGCAGAGAACTTCAACATCGAGATAAAGACGACTGCTGGCTATAGTCCATGGAGCAATGGCTTGCTGGAACGCCATAACCAAACACTCAGAGATAATGCTGAAGGTAAAACTTGACAACGGAGTTGACTGGAAAACTGCACTGGATTGGGCACTCATGGCAAAGAACCCAATGCAGAACGTACATGGCTTCAGCCCACATCAGCTGGTGTTTGGGCAGAATCCGAACCTTCCCTCTGTGTTAGTGGATCAGCCACCTGCTTTGGAGGGAACTACTATGAGTGCATGGGTGGGACAGCACATAACAGCATTACATGCAGCAAGGAAAGCTTTCACAGAGGCAGAGTGCTCAGAGAGAATCAGAAGAGCTCTACGAAAGCAACTTCGTCCAACAGATGAGAAGTATGAAACTGGGGACAAGGTGTTCTACAAAAGGACAGACTGTGTTGAGTGGAAAGGTCCTGGAGTCGTGATAGGACAAGATGGGGTGGTGATATTTGTACGCCATGGTGGGACCTATGTCAGGGTTCATCATTCTAAGCTGCGGAAGGCTGATAAGAGTGAAGTAAGTGCTAGTGGGGGTCTAGAGCACCCTGGGGAGAATGTTACTGAGGGCAATATGAATGTACCTGTTACTGATAGTGATGTGGATGTTGCTAACAATGACAGTGGGAACATACCTGGTACTGATTGTGACATAGATGTTGATATGAACAATGACGGTGAGGCTGGGGGTGTTACAGACAATGATACAGATGTCACTGAAGGTAACAATCATAAGGATAATCAACAGACAGGCATAAGGGTAGGAGCCTCCCTAGCGCTGAAAACAGGTCAAACAATCAGCTTTGTGGATAATGTAACAGGTGCGTCTCACAGAGCTAAAGTGATGGGACGAGCAGGAAAGGCTACAGGAAATAACAGAAACTGGTACAACCTACAGTACTTAGAACCATCTGACATCGCTGGTACTATGGGGTCAGATGATCTTACTAAGGTAGACAATCTTGGGGTTAATCCACTGGATAGTGTAGAACTATGCTCTGATATGCAGGAAAATGATGTATTAGTCACAGATGGTGTTTCATTTGATAAGGCTAAACTAGATGAAATCAGTAGCTGAAAGAATGATGGGGTGTTTGAGGAGGTAAAAGATATGGGTCAAAGGCATGTGTCCACTACACGGGTGTGTACACTGAAAGAAACTCCTGATGGCATAATACCCAAAGCGTGTCTTGTGGCTAGGAGTTTTGAAGAATTCAACACTAAAGATCTACAGAAGGAATCACCTACATGCTCATCAGAGTCCCTCAGACTACTCATGTCAGCTCTATGTCAGAATAAGTGGCATCAATAAATTATCCAGAACAAAAGGATTCATCGTATTCTGTGGTCAGCTACAAAGGAACAGCTGGCAGACTGTCTGACCAAAAAGGGAGCCTCTTCCCTGGTATTACTTAAGGCACTGAATAATGGACAATGGAAGCTAGATGGCTGAGTCTGACTGTTGATAACTGAGCATTTGTTTTGTTTTCCTGAAATATTATCCTTGCAGTTTTTGTTTTTAAAAAAGAGGGGAGATTGTTAAGTTTGTTGTTAACTTTTGTTGGTGCCTATAATACAGTTAATACGGTAGCCTGTTTTGTTAGTCACTTCTACTGCAGTCTTTACGGTAACCCTCCTGTTAGGAGGAAGGCGCGCTGCTAGTGAAAGGCACTTGTTGAAATTTTTGGTAGGCTGTGGCCACTTGCTGTTGAGAGCGCAAATAAAACTCAGTTAAATAAATACAGTTGTCTTATTTGAAACTAACAGGTGGCACACCAAAACCAAAAGCCATGACTGAATTTTGAGAATTCTATGATGCTGTTGTAGTATACTGTATAGGCTAGTTGAAAACTGTCAATATGAGAGTTAAGAAAAATATACATTATTGATTTAAATGAACAGCACCTAATGTAAAATATCAGATAGAAGCATATTCTGCATATGCGACTCGTGGCTGGGGGGGGCCAGGGATAGTATCAGGGTGGCCGTGGCCACCCCTTGGGAGCGCCACTGTAATGTATAAATGATCTAGAAGGGTGTAGATCCTTTATACATGGACACCATCATCAGTTTCCTCTACATCTGTCCATGCATAAATGATCTAAAAGGGTGTAGATCCTTTATACATGGGCACCACCATCAATGTCCTCCATCTTCACTCCTTTATAAACTTTATACATGGACACCACCACCACCGTCCTCTACATCTACACCCCTTTATATCATTTATACATGGACACCTCGATGACAGTCCTCTACATTTACACCCCTTTATATACTTTATTCATGGACACCACCATCACCAGCCTCTACATCTACACGTCTTTATATCCTTTATACATGGACACCCCCATCATTGTCCTCTACATCTACACCCCTTTATATCTTTTATACATGGGCACCACCATCAGTGTCCTCTACATCTGTCCATGCATAAAGGGTCTAAAAGGGTGTAGATCCTTTATGTATGGACACCTCCATCACTGTCCGCTACATCTACAACCTTATATCCTTTATACATGGACACCTCCATCACTGTCCTCTACATCTACACCCCTTCATATCCTTTATACATGGACACCATCATCAGTGTCCTCTACATCTGTCCATGTATAAATGATCTAAAGGGGTGTAGATCCTTTATACATGGACACTTTCATCACTGTCCTCTACATCTAAACTTGTTTATATCCTTTATACATGCACATCTCATGGACTTTATACATGGACCAGAGGGTGTGCTCCAATTATCGGGGCATCAAACTGCTCAGCCTCCCTGGGAAAGTCTACTCTTGGGTGCTGGAAAGCAGGCTCCGACCGATTGTCGAACCTAAGATCCAGGAGGAACAATGAGGAATCTGTCCTCACCGTGGAACAATGGACCAGCTCTTTAACCTTGCCGAAGTGCTGAAGGAGGCATGAGAGACCGACCAGCCAGTCTACATGTGTTTTGTGGACTTGGAGAAGGCTTACAGACACCAATTTGATCAAGTAACAATAACAATCGACAACTCTGTGATTTCACAAAGTGTGGCAGCCAAAAGTCTTGGTGTTACGCTTGATTCCAGCCTTTCCTTTGATAAGCACATTAAAGAAATCACCACGGCTGTCTTCTTTCACTTACATAACAGCTAAAAGTCGGTCCTTTCTGTCAGTGGCTGACACAGAGACTCTAATGCATGTATTTGTGTCATCCAGACTTGATTACTGTAATGTTCTGTTCTCAGGTCTGCCACATTCTAGTACGAAAAGTCTTCAGATGGTTCAGAATGCTGCTGCTAGAATCCTAACTAAAACTAGAAAATCTGACCATACCACAACAATTTTAGCCTCCATTCGTTGGCTTCCTATCCATGTTAGATCAGACCTCAATGTGCTTCTGCTGACTTATAAAATCCTAAATGGACTTGCCCCATCCTACCTGTCTGATCTCCTTAAACGTTACATGCCATCTCAAGCACTTCACTCTCAAAATACAGGGCTACTGTGTGTACCCAAAGTTAAGAAGAATCAGCTGGTGGCAGGGCCTTTTCCTATCGGACCTCGTTCTTGTGGAATAACCTGCCTGCTGCCATCAGACCATTAGAGTCTGTTGAGTCCTCTAAATCCAAACTTAAACTCATCTTTTTGCCTGACTCCAGCTCCACCTCATACGATCTGTGGCCCACTGCTTTTATCACCTTTGCCACTCTCCAGACCTTATGTGGTTCAAAAGGTTGAACTCTCACACTGTCACCTTTTTTAAGAGGGTCCAAGTCCGGGAGTCACGTAGTACGCTCACCCAAGGTGGCTGCATAGGAGAAGTAGTGTCTGGCCAATTCGACAAAACGCTCAGAAAAATCTAGATTATGATTGTATAATTCCGTCTATTTTGCACCTCGTGGTTACATGATTGAATATGTCCCAAAAGAGTCATTGTTTTACTCGTAATCCGCCTCAAAACCAGTGAACTGAACCTTCTACCGAACCACCGAGCAAGATAGCGCCGCAGCGTGAACGTCCAGATAGCCCGCACCTAGCTAACGTGGCTACTGAACCACAGGGCTTTCGAACCATCCTCGAGACTCTAGCTAAAGATGTACCCGGAGTGAAAAGTGGACTGGATTCTCTGAATGACACTGTTAAAAAGCTTTGGGACAGAACTACCGAGGCGAATCAAGAATATCAGTGCTGGAGGATGACAACGCTAAACAGGGCCCAGTCATGGAGGACATGGTGCAGCCAAACAGGCTGCTGCGAGATAGGCTACCAGCCTTGGAGGGCTACTCCAGGCGCCAGAACACCAGGGTTTCCGGTATCAAGGAGGGGCGGAGGGCCAAGATTACGATGCCTTTCTCTAAACACTGCTCCAGGAGAGTCTGGGAATAACCACGGATGAGTGGTACGAAGCTGACAGGATTCATCGTGTGGGCCCCCCCCCGAATGACAACTCCAGACCGAGGCACGTCATCGTTCGTTTCCTGCGAGATAAGGCGGAGTGTGCAGTGCTAGCAGCAGCGAGGAGGAAGGAAGGAGTGAGTTGGAGAAACGTGAGGATTTACTTCTTCTTCCAAGACTACGCCCAAGACATACAAGAGAAACGCAGGAGATACGACAAGGTGAGGCGGATGCTGCAGGCACGCAAGCTCGTGTACGCCCTGCGATACCCAGCCACGAGGACCTGCACGCTGAACACGTGGCGACACGAGCTCTCCAGCCCGGCGGAAGCTGAGCTCTTTCTCAGCCGCTCGGGAGATAAAACAGGGGCCTCTGCGGAAAGAGGTGCGCTCGCTGATGGCGAGGAGGATTCATTTGGGATTCCGAGACCTTGGCTAACTGACATTGACACCGAATTGACGTTGATACAGCAGCCACTCTTATTCGTTTGGTGTAGAGAGCCCCCGCAGGAAACAGGACCGCGATGTCCCCATGTGGGGACGGGACTGTATCGAGGGGAAACCCCAGCGAGAGGTAGGCGGCCTGACCGCTGGACCTTGGTTGTTTTGGTGTTGTTTCTATCGTGTCTTTATTCCCAGCGGCATTATAAACAGCTCCGGTCTATGGGAGCGGCGAGCGAAAGAGACAGCAAAGCCTATACCGCAGGCCGGGATATTAACCGGGGCTCTCTGGGGTTAATCTGAGGTCGTTGCTGTTGGTCTACTTGTTTATAGAAACAGGAATATGATGTTAGCCACGAGGTAGGCACTAAGGACAATTCATCATTTTGCAGCCTGATTAGGTCTACCAAACGGCATGCAATCACTAAGTTGCGTGTTAAAGAGTGAGGGTGGAGTCAGTTGGCTCGCCAGTAGTGCAGCCCTCGACGGGATCAGCCAGTTCCATGGACTCACTAGAGTTAAACTATGGGAATGACTGGCATGGGGGCCAGCTAGTTTTCAGTTTTTCTTTTTCTTTTTTCGTCTGTTGTGTCTTTTAGTCTTGTAGGTTATGCTCATGTCATGTGTCCGATGTCTAGCCATAATGAGTCTACTAATACAGGCAGTAGGCCTACTAATTGCAATGCAAGTAGGCTATATATTTTTCAGATCCGAGAGATAAATGCATATAGGGCAACTTTTATTTTTTATGGGGATACTTCAATAATTCAGTATGGGTTTACTTAAAATAGTATCTTGGAATACAGCGGGGTGCACACACGTTATTAAAAGGAAAAAAATCCTAACATTTCTCAAACAGAAAAAGGTTGATATAGCCCTTATTCAGGAGACACATTTGAATGAGAAGGAATCTGACAAATTGAAACGAGACTGGGTGGGACAGGTTTATTATAGCACATTCCCTGCTAGGAAGAGAGGGGTGGTTATTCTTGTTAAGAGGAACGTAGACTTCCAAGTGCTGAAGCGCATCTCAGATAAAGAAGGTAGATGGGTTGTAATGTCCGTAGATGCCTTATCTTACTGACATAAGAATAATTCAAGAATGAGCCGACCTCGTAGGTTCTTAACTGTGTAGCTTTTACTAGCGTTCGTTCAACATACAACCTTCCTAACATGAGCGTCTCACTTCCTGTATACGTCACACGCACTGCACGTACACCCGTGAGTAGGTCAAGGTAAACACGTGACAGGACCTTCAAAATAATAACATCTTTCATTCATTACATCTCCCCCTCTAAGATGATTTTCTAAACATTTCTCTGAACATTTACTGCCAACAATTTTAACTCCAGTTTAGCAACTCCTGACTTTAACCGTAGCTTTATTTGACAAATAAAATAATACCATTTTCTTTCTTTCAGCAACTGTAAAACAGAAAGAGCAAAGACATCAAACATCTTTGATTTACAGTGTCCAACATTTTACTGACAGGCCTGGGGTGTAAGCTTTAAAGACTCCATAACTCAACTGAAATATTTATATTTTAATTCCAACCTGTATATCACCCCCCTTTTCACAAAAAAAAAAAAAAATCTCCCACAGTACACAAGTCCATACGCCTCACAAATCCAGCCGGATTGCTGGCTTGCTCACCCTGCCAGAGCGAGTAACATATGGTGTGGAAGTTGGCATTTCTGCTGCTCGGGACTCATCCGTGTTTCCATTCTCCCCTGGAGTGACATGGTCAGGATCCCTGCTGACAAAGGCGAGTGTTTTGGGTGTGGCCAACAGGTGGCGCCTGTTCCTTCTGTAATGTTCACCTTGAGCTGTCTCCACTATGTAGGATCTGGGAGTGGAGCTCTGACTGTGAACAACTGCTGGCATTGTCCATGTTTTTTGTCCATCCAGTTTGGTGAGTACTGCGTCACCTGAGTTCAGTGGGCGCAGTGACCGCACGCCGTTCCTGCGGTTGTAGTAGAAAGCCTGCCTCGATTTGGCTGTGGCGTCAGCAGTTTTGATCAGTTCCTCTTTAGGCCAGGCCGGTTTCAGGTTATGCTGCAATGTGGGTAAGGTGGTTCTGATTCTCCTACCCATGAGCAATTCCGCTGGACTGGCTCCAGTGGAAGAAGAGGGTGTAGCTCTGTATGTCAACAGGAGGAGGAGAGGGTCTTCCTGTCTTAATATGCTTTTGGCTATCTGAACAGCCCTCTCTGCCTGTCCATTACTCTGGGGGTAGTGTGGGCTTGAAGTCACATGGATGAAACCGTAATCCTCACTGAACCTCCTCACCTCTTCTGAAACTAGCTGTGGCCCATTATCGCTAACTACAATTTCAGGGATACCAAAACGTGCAAATGTAGCCTTCAGCCTAGCTACAACCTGACTGCTAGTAGTTGTTGGTAGATTTAGGATCTCCAAAAACCTGGAATAATAGTCAGACACTATCAAGTAGTTTTGCTTTTTGTACTCACCCAGGTCTATGCCAACTTTAAGCCATGGTCTGGATGGGAGCTCACTTGACATTAAAGGCTCTTTTCTCTGTGTGTTCTTGTGTTCTCTGCAGAATTGACATTGTTGTATCTTTGTTGTAATGTGCTCTGTCATTTTGGGCCACCACACTGATTGGCTAGCTCTCTCTCTGCACTTAACTATCCCCTGGTGCCCATCGTGTATTCTCTCTAAGATCACCTCCCTCATCTCTGTGGGAATGACGATACGACTGCCTCTGATGACTAAACCATCTACCTCAGATAACTCCCCTCTCACCTGATAAAAGTCTCTGACTGTCTCCGGCACTTTATCGACATACTCAGGCCAGCCGTGTCTGATGAAGCCCAACACTGTCTGGTGCTGCAGATCCCCATCCGTGCTCTGTTTTATCTCCTGCATCCTTTGAGGTGTGGCAGGCACATGGCACACGATGGCATCGATGTGCCAGGTTTCCCATGTCCTGTAAAGTGTGTTGTGGTCTGCCCCCTGTTCCTTTCTTTCTTCTTCTTGTGTCTGTGTCAGTTGACTTATAGTTCAGATTGTCCTGTAAAGTGTGTTGTGGTCTGCCCCCTGTTCCTTTCTTTCTTCTTCTCGTGTCTGTGTCAGTTGACTTATAGTTCAGATTGTCCTGTAAAGTGTGTTGTGGTCTGCCCCCTGTTCCTTTCTTTCTTCTTCTCGTGTCTGTGTCAGTTGACTTATAGTTCAGATTGTCCTGTAAAGTGTGTTGTGGTCTGCCCCCTGGTCCTTTCTTTCTTCTTCTCGTGTCTGTGTCAGTTGACTTATAGTTCAGATTGTCCTGTAAAGTGTGTTGTGGTCTGCCCCCTGGTCCTTTCTTTCTTCTTCTCGTGTCTGTGTCAGTTGACTTATAGTTCAGATTGTCCTGTAAAGTGTGTTGTGGTCTGCCCCCTGGTCCTTTCTTTCTTCTTCTCGTGTCTGTGTCATTTGACTTATAGTTCAGATTGTCCTGTAAAGTGTGTTGTGGTCTGCCCCCTGGTCCTTTCTTTCTTCTTCTTGTGTCTGTGTCAGTTGACTTATAGTTCAGATTGTCCTGTAAAGTGTGTTGTGGTCTGCCCCCTGTTCCTTTCTTTCTTCTTCTCGTGTCTGTGTCAGTTGACTTATAGTTCAGATTGTCCTGTAAAGTGTGTTGTGGTCTGCCCCCTGGTCCTTTCTTTCTTCTTCTTGTGTCTGTGTCAGTTGACTTATAGTTCAGATTGTGCTGTAAAGTGTGTTGTGGTCTGCCCCCTGTTCCTTTCTTTCTTCTTCTCGTGTCTGTGTCAGTTGACTTATAGTTCAGATTGTCCTGTAAAGTGTGTTGTGGTCTGCCCCCTGTTCCTTTCTTTCTTCTTCTCGTGTCTTTGTCAGTTGACTTATAGTTCAGATTGTCCTGTAAAGTGTGTTGTGGTCTGCCCCCTGGTCCTTTCTTTCTTCTTCTTGTGTCTGTGTCAGTTGACTTATAGTTCAGATTGTGCTGTAAAGTGTGTTGTGGTCTGCCCCCTGTTCCTTTCTTTCTTCTTCTTGTGTCTGTGTCAGTTGACTTATAGTTCAGATTGTCCTGTAAAGTGTGTTGTGGTCTGCCCCCTGGTCCTTTCTTTCTTCTTCTTGTGTCTGTGTCAGTTGACTTATAGTTCAGATTGTGCTGTAAAGTGTGTTGTGGTCTGCCCCCTGTTCCTTTCTTTCTTCTTCTCGTGTCTGTGTCAGTTGACTTATAGTTCAGATTGTCCTGTAAAGTGTGTTGTGGTCTGCCCCCTGTTCCTTTCTTTCTTCTTCTCGTGTCTGTGTCAGTTGACTTATAGTTCAGATTGTCCTGTAAAGTGTGTTGTGGTCTGCCCCCTGTTCCTTTCTTTCTTCTTCTTGTGTCTGTGTCAGTTGACTTATAGTTCAGATTGTCCTGTAAAGTGTGTTGTGGTCTGCCCCCTGGTCCTTTCTTTCTTCTTCTTGTGTCTGTGTCAGTTGACTTATAGTTCAGATTGTGCTGTAAAGTGTGTTGTGGTCTGCCCCCTGTTCCTTTCTTTCTTCTTCTCGTGTCTGTGTCAGTTGACTTATAGTTCAGATTGTCCTGTAAAGTGTGTTGTGGTCTGCCCCCTGTTCCTTTCTTTCTTCTTCTCGTGTCTTTGTCAGTTGACTTATAGTTCAGATTGTCCTGTAAAGTGTGTTGTGGTCTGCCTCCTGTTCCTTTCTTTCTTCTTCTCGTGTCTGTGTCAGTTGACTTATAGTTCAGATTGTCCTGTAGAGCGTGTTGTGGTCTGCCCCCTGTTCCTTTCTTTCTTCTTCTCGTGTCTGTGTCAGTTGACTTATAGTTCAGATTGTCCTGTAAAGTGTGTTGTGGTCTGCCCCCTGTTCCTTTCTTTCTTCTTCTTGTGTCTGTGTCAGTTGACTTATAGTTCAGATTGTCCTGTAAAGTGTGTTGTGGTCTGCCCCCTGTTCCTTTCTTTCTTCTTCTTGTGTCTGTGTCAGTTGACTTATAGTTCAGATTGTCCTGTAAAGTGTGTTGTGGTCTGCCTCCTGTTCCTTTCTTTCTTCTTCTCGTGTCTGTGTCAGTTGACTTATAGTTCAGATTGTCCTGTAAAGTGTGTTGTAGTCTGCCCCCTGTTCCTTTCTTTCTTCTTCTCGTGTCTGTGTCAGATGACTTATAGTTCAGATTGTCCTGTAAAGTGTGTTGTGGTCTGCCCCCTGGTCCTTTCTTTCTTCTTCTTGTGTCTGTGTCAGTTGACTTATAGTTCAGATTGTCCTGTAAAGTGTGTTGTGGTCTGCCCCCTGGTCCTTTCTTTCTTCTTCTTGTGTCTGTGTCAGTTGACTTATAGTTCAGATTGTCCTGTAATGTGTGTTGTGGTCTGCCCCCTGGTCCTTTCTTTCTTCTTCTCGTGTCTGTGTCAGTTGACTTATAGTTCAGATTGTCCTGTAAAGTGTGTTGTGGTCTGCCCCCTGGTCCTTTCTTTCTTCTTCTTGTGTCTGTGTCAGTTGACTTATACTTCAGATTGTCCTGTAAAGTGTGTTGTGGTCTGCCCCCTGGTCCTTTCTTTCTTCTTCTCGTGTCTGTGTCAGTTGACTTATAGTTCAGATTGTCCTGTAAAGTGTGTTGTGGTCTGCCCCCTGGTCCTTTCTTTCTTCTTCTTGTGTCTGTGTCAGTTGACTTATAGTTCAGATTGTCCTGTAAAGTGTGTTGTGGTCTGCCCCCTGTTCCTTTCTTTCTTCTTCTCGTGTCTGTGTCAGTTGACTTATAGTTCAGATTGTCCTGTAGAGTGTGTTGTGGTCTGCCCCCTGTTCCTTTCTTTCTTCTTCTCGTGTCTTTGTCAGTTGACTTATAGTTCAGATTGTCCTGTAAAGTGTGTTGTGGTCTGCCCCCTGGTCCTTTCTTTCTTCTTCTTGTGTCTGTGTCAGTTGACTTATAGTTCAGATTGTCCTGTAAAGTGTGTTGTGGTCTGCCTCCTGTTCCTTTCTTTCTTCTTCTCGTGTCTGTGTCAGTTGACTTATAGTTCAGATTGTCCTGTAAAGTGTGTTGTGGTCTGCCCCCTGGTCCTTTCTTTCTTCTTCTCGTGTCTGTGTCAGTTGACTTATAGTTCAGATTGTCCTGTAAAGTGTGTTGTGGTCTGCCCCCTGGTCCTTTCTTTCTTCTTCTCGTGTCTGTGTCAGTTGACTTATAGTTCAGATTGTCCTGTAAAGTGTGTTGTGGTCTGCCCCCTGTTCCTTTCTTTCTTCTTCTCGTGTCTGTGTCAGTTGACTTATAGTTCAGATTGTCCTGTAAAGTGTGTTGTGGTCTGCCCCCTGGTCCTTTCTTTCTTCTTCTTGTGTCTGTGTCAGTTGACTTATAGTTCAGATTGTGCTGTAAAGTGTGTTGTGGTCTGCCCCCTGTTCCTTTCTTTCTTCTTCTCGTGTCTGTGTCAGTTGACTTATAGTTCAGATTGTCCTGTAAAGTGTGTTGTGGTCTGCCCCCTGTTCCTTTCTTTCTTCTTCTCGTGTCTTTGTCAGTTGACTTATAGTTCAGATTGTCCTGTAAAGTGTGTTGTGGTCTGCCCCCTGGTCCTTTCTTTCTTCTTCTTGTGTCTGTGTCAGTTGACTTATAGTTCAGATTGTGCTGTAAAGTGTGTTGTGGTCTGCCCCCTGTTCCTTTCTTTCTTCTTCTTGTGTCTGTGTCAGTTGACTTATAGTTCAGATTGTCCTGTAAAGTGTGTTGTGGTCTGCCCCCTGGTCCTTTCTTTCTTCTTCTTGTGTCTGTGTCAGTTGACTTATAGTTCAGATTGTGCTGTAAAGTGTGTTGTGGTCTGCCCCCTGGTCCTTTCTTTCTTCTTCTTGTGTCTGTGTCAGTTGACTTATAGTTCAGATTGTCCTGTAAAGTGTGTTGTGGTCTGCCCCCTGTTCCTTTCTTTCTTCTTCTCGTGTCTGTGTCAGTTGACTTATAGTTCAGATTGTCCTGTAAAGTGTGTTGTGGTCTGCCCCCTGGTCCTTTCTTTCTTCTTCTCGTGTCTGTGTCAGTTGACTTATAGTTCAGATTGTCCTGTAGAGCGTGTTGTGGTCTGCCCCCTGTTCCTTTCTTTCTTCTTCTTGTGTCTGTGTCAGTTGACTTATAGTTCAGATTGTCCTGTAAAGTGTGTTGTGGTCTGCCCCCTGTTCCTTTCTTTCTTCTTCTTGTGTCTGTGTCAGTTGACTTATAGTTCAGATTGTCCTGTAAAGTGTGTTGTGGTCTGCCCCCTGTTCCTTTCTTTCTTCTTCTTGTGTCTGTGTCAGTTGACTTATAGTTCAGATTGTCCTGTAAAGTGTGTTGTGGTCTGCCTCCTGTTCCTTTCTTTCTTCTTCTCGTGTCTGTGTCAGTTGACTTATAGTTCAGATTGTCCTGTAAAGTGTGTTGTAGTCTGCCCCCTGTTCCTTTCTTTCTTCTTCTCGTGTCTGTGTCAGATGACTTATAGTTCAGATTGTCCTGTAAAGTGTGTTGTGGTCTGCCCCCTGGTCCTTTCTTTCTTCTTCTTGTGTCTGTGTCAGTTGACTTATAGTTCAGATTGTCCTGTAAAGTGTGTTGTGGTCTGCCCCCTGGTCCTTTCTTTCTTCTTCTTGTGTCTGTGTCAGTTGACTTATAGTTCAGATTGTCCTGTAATGTGTGTTGTGGTCTGCCCCCTGGTCCTTTCTTTCTTCTTCTCGTGTCTGTGTCAGTTGACTTATAGTTCAGATTGTCCTGTAAAGTGTGTTGTGGTCTGCCCCCTGGTCCTTTCTTTCTTCTTCTTGTGTCTGTGTCAGTTGACTTATACTTCAGATTGTCCTGTAAAGTGTGTTGTGGTCTGCCCCCTGGTCCTTTCTTTCTTCTTCTCGTGTCTGTGTCAGTTGACTTATAGTTCAGATTGTCCTGTAAAGTGTGTTGTGGTCTGCCCCCTGGTCCTTTCTTTCTTCTTCTTGTGTCTGTGTCAGTTGACTTATAGTTCAGATTGTCCTGTAAAGTGTGTTGTGGTCTGCCCCCTGTTCCTTTCTTTCTTCTTCTCGTGTCTGTGTCAGTTGACTTATAGTTCAGATTGTCCTGTAGAGTGTGTTGTGGTCTGCCCCCTGTTCCTTTCTTTCTTCTTCTCGTGTCTTTGTCAGTTGACTTATAGTTCAGATTGTCCTGTAAAGTGTGTTGTGGTCTGCCCCCTGGTCCTTTCTTTCTTCTTCTTGTGTCTGTGTCAGTTGACTTATAGTTCAGATTGTCCTGTAAAGTGTGTTGTAGTCTGCCCCCTGGTCCTTTCTTTCTTCTTCTCGTGTCTGTGTCAGTTGACTTATAGTTCAGATTGTCCTGTAAAGTGTGTTGTAGTCTGCCCCCTGTTCCTTTCTTTCTTCTTCTCGTGTCTGTGTCAGATGACTTATAGTTCAGATTGTCCTGTAAAGTGTGTTGTGGTCTGCCCCCTGTTCCTTTCTTTCTTCTTCTTGTGTCTGTGTCAGTTGACTTATAGTTCAGATTGTCCTGTAAAGTGTGTTGTGGTCTGCCCCCTGGTCCTTTCTTTCTTCTTCTCGTGTCTGTGTCAGATGACTTATAGTTCAGATTGTCCTGTAAAGTGTGTTGTGGTCTGCCCCCTGGTCCTTTCTTTCTTCTTCTCGTGTCTGTGTCAGTTGACTTATAGTTCAGATTGTCCTGTAAAGTGTGTTGTGGTCTGCCCCCTGTTCCTTTCTTTCTTCTTCTCGTGTCTGTGTCAGTTGACTTATAGTTCAGATTTTCCTGTAAAGTGTGTTGTGGTCTGCCCCCTGGTCCTTTCTTTCTTCTTCTCGTGTCTGTGTCAGTTGACTTATAGTTCAGATTGTCCTGTAGAGCGTGTTGTGGTCTGCCCCCTGGTCCTTGGCTCGGTGCGTTTCTGTTCTGCCATTGTACAGCGGGTCATGGCGGTGCATCATGTGCTTGTTGCTGGTGTGTCTGTACAGCTGCAGGTGTTCTGCAGAGTGGTCCGGTTCCCTCTGCACGGTGCGGTACGACGACTGCAGGAGCGGAGAGCAGAACCTGTGCGTGCACGGCATGTGTATAGACGCAGACCGAGTCA
Organism: Lampris incognitus; assembly: GCF_029633865.1. Lineage (NCBI taxonomy): Eukaryota > Metazoa > Chordata > Actinopteri > Lampriformes > Lampridae > Lampris > Lampris incognitus. The sequence continues at coordinate 595,571 of NC_079229.1, read as the reverse complement.
CACCTGGACAGGTAACCCACTCGTACTTTTACATTCAATCTTAACATTTATTTATTTATTTATTTATTTATTTATCATTTGTGGCATCCAGGAAGTGTAGTGGTCTATTTCGTTGGCTACCAACACGGGGATCGCCGGTTTGAATCCCTGTGTTGCCTCCGGCTTGGTTGGGCGTCCCTACAGACACAATTGGCTGTGTCTGTGGGTGGGAAGCCAGATGTGAGTATGTGTCCTGGTCGCTGCACTAGCACCCCCTCTGGTCGGTCGGGGTGCCTGTTTTGGGGGGGTGGTAGCGTGATCCTGCCACGCGCTACGTCCCCCTAGTGAAACTCCTCACTGTCAGGTGAAAAGACGTGGCTGGTGACTCCACGTGTATCAGAGGAGAGGTGGTAGTCTGCAGCCCTCCCCAGATCGGCAGAGGGGGTGGAGCAGTGACCGGGACGGCTCGTAGGAGTGGGGTAATTGGCCGGATACAACTGGGGGGGAAAGGGGGGGGAATTAAAAAAAAAGATTATTCTTTCCCCCAAAATGTTGGAATAATGTAAGATATTTATCAGGCAGGTTTTACAGGATTCCTTCAGGAAGTTTCCCGGAAATGATTTGAAGGACTTGTACTAGAAACAAGTCAATGCGCTCTTCAAAGTAGTATTTCACTTTCAAATGTTGACGTTTTTACATCTCAGTAGGCTCAACATCCATAGAAGTCCAGGAACAGTCCAACCTTCATTACTGGGTCTTTACTGGGTCTTTACGGGGTCTTTACTGGGCCTCTTATCAGCATTTGTGTTTTGGTTTCTTTGCCACACATGGCAGTATTGAGAATTGTAGTTTGTTTTACGCCTCAGAATGTGTTGAGGGCACAACAGAACATTACCTCCTTATTTGTTTAGATTTTTTGGTCGTTTTTCATTTGGTTTTGTGTGGTTTTTGGCTGGGTTTCCAAAGCAAGCGTTAGATGGCGGTGACTTCGCGGTATCCTGCTGCCTGATTGGACTCCTATGGAGATATGAGCTACAGCAATAGATTGATGTCCTCTAAACTAATGTCCTCTCTGCCCCCTGCAGCTGCCTTGCAGGGATGGATGCTGAGGTAGTTTTATGTGGCAGAGTATGAGCACCTCTCTTTACTAGGCTAAATCAATGCAAGGCTGTCAAACCGGTGAGGATGAAGTCATGCAAGCCCTTGTTTTCTCAGTGGTGTAGAGGAGATGAGCGTAGAGCTGTTTGCCATTACATGTGGAGAGGATTACAGTTTCACAAAATGATGTTCATAAAGATGTTTTCTCTTTTAATGACCAGCCCAAGTACAAGTGTATTTGTGACAGCGGATGGCAGGCCCCAGCTGGAAATCCGGCCTGTGTGGCGGACGTCAACGAGTGTGATCTCCCCACCAAACCGTGCCCCACCAACCCGCCTGTGACCTGCCACAACACCCAGGGCTCCTTCTACTGCGGCTCCTGTCCAGCAGGTCAGCTTCCTACCTTAACTAGAGGTTAAAGGGCGAATTCACTGAACAGAGGTAGCACATGACAACACCTGCAGCTGTTCCCAGTCGTCTCAGGATCTCTAGGGCAGCAGTGAAACCGGGTATTTCTGGCTGCCAAGTGACGTATCGTGACGCCAGTCACATAACCAGCACAGAGGATTGTATTGATGACAGTACCAAAGCCCAATGCATTCTGGTACATGTAGGTGATGTGGAAAAGACTGAGCAGAAAACCAGTTTTTCCGTCAATATAATGCACAGTGAGGTCTTTATTGCTTCAATCAATTACATTACCCATCAGTGCTGTTTGAAAATCAGAGAAATGTTCCTTTAACGGGGTCAGTCAGACAGTGGGACAATCTCATAATGGCCTGTGTCTTCGCTTAATTTTAGAATTAGCTCATACCGACTGACAGGGGGCGGCACAGTGGCCCAGTGGTTAGCATAGTCACCTCACAGCAAAACGGTTCTGGATTCGAGCCCCAGGGTAGTCCAACCTTGTGGGTCGTCCGGCTGTGTGGAGTTTGCATGTTCTCTCGATGTGTAGTATGGTCGCTCTGTATAGTCACCTGTCTGCCATAGGTATATTGGTGAAACTTTTCCATTCCAAACACTATTGCCAAGCATTCTTTCTCGATTTGGGCATATCCCCTCTCAGTAGGTGTGAGTGCCCTACTACCGTATGCTACTGGTTTACCTCTCTGTGTCAGGGCTGCTCCCAGTCCTGTTTCTGATGCATCACACTGTAGCGTCAACTCATTGTTCTGGTTGTAGTATTTCAGAACCGTTGCGTTGGCTATTTTGTCTTTCAGCCTCTAAAATGCTTCTTCCTGTACATCTGTCCATTCCCACAAGTTCTGTTTGTGTTAGTTGTCTCAAAATCTCACAGTCATCTGACAGGTGATCATAGAATTTTGACAGGTAGTTTATCATATCCACCAGTCTCTGTACCCCCTTTACATCTGTCGGCCTCGGTATCTCCCTGACTGCACGTACTTTTCCTGGGTCAATCCGCAGTCCCTCAGCCGTCAGCAGGTGTGCAATGTAGGGTACTTCCAGTCGTCGTAGCTTGAATTTGTTTATGTTTAGTTTGATGTTTCACTCTCTGCACCTGGTCAGAAAGCGTCTGAGTTTCTCGTTGTGGTCCTGGTTTGCCTCCTCCTGTGTCGCCCCTTCACCTGTGATCAACACATCCTCCGCTATGATGTATACTCCAGGTAAGCCCTCCAGCGCCTGCATGAGCTTCCTTTGGAAGACTTCTGGTGCTGGACTTATACCCATCGGCATTCTCAGCCAACTGTACTGGCCAAATGGGGTGGAGAATGTGGTTAGGTAGCTTGACTCTTCCTCTAATTTGACGTGCCAGAAGCCGTGCTTTACATCAGAAACTGTGAATATTTTTGCCTTTGACATCTCTGGGAGGATGTCATCTATCGTAGGTAGGGGCAAATGGTTCCTTTTAAGTGCTCTGTTCAGTGACTTTGGGTCTATACAGATTATTGGCTTCCCATTCGGTTTTGTCACTGAGACCATACTACTTAACCAGTCTGTGCTCCGCTCTACTGGTGTGATGATCCCATGTCTCTCCAGATCCTCGAGTTCCTCTTTAAGAGGTGCCACCATAGCAACTGGCACGCTGCGCTTTGGCAGTTTCACTGGTGGTACACTGTTGTCTTTTTCAATGCGATATTCCCCCTCCCAACAGCCATCCCCAGTGGACACATCTTCGAACTCTGTTTTGATTTTCTCCATTGTCATGTGTCTGCCACATCTCTCCTCACATGTTACAAGACTCAGTTCTTTTTTCACTATGCTGTCAATGGCCAGGATATTTTCGAACTGTACCTTTATTAACTTCATGGCTTCACTGGCCTTCCTGCCCAGTAAAGGAATTCTACCTTTCTGGTCCACCACTTGAAACTCCAGTCTGTAAAATGTATTGTTTCTGGGGTTTCTGACCTTGATCTTACATTTGCCCAGTGGACTAAGCCTGGATTTATTATACATCACAATCACTTTCTCTGTGTGCTCCAGCTGAGTGTCTGTGTTTAGGAGATGTACTGGAATCACATTGCAGGTAGCCCCACAGTCTATCTGGAAGTTAACTAGTTTCTTGCCTACCATCATTCCTGCATAGAGTTGTTGGCCTTTGCTGTGACTCTGTTCTACTTGGTTTAAAGTCTCCTCTGTTATGGTCATAATGTCCTCATATGCGTCTCTGCCCTGCTCTGAGACAACATGCACTGGCTTATATTTCCTGCTGTTCTCTGTTCTTGATTTGCATTGTAAAGCAAAGTGATTTTCTTTCCCACACTTCTTGTACTTTTTTCCAAAAGCTGGGCATTTGTTTTTGCTTCTCTCCTGTGTTTTACCACAAAACTTATAGCAGATCTCGTTTTCTTTGCTTTTCATGGCTGTCTGTTTCAGGGCATGCACTTCCTCTACTATCTGTCCTTGTGGTGTTTTGCTCTTCTCTTTTGACAGCTCTGTAGCTCTACATATTTGCAGACATTTTTCAAGCGTCAGATTCTCTTCCTTGAGTAATCTCTCCCTCATTGCAGAGCTATTTGTGCCACACACAATCCGGTCTCTTATTAGCGAGTCTTTAATGTCCTCCAAAATTACAACTACTGGCTAGCATTCTCAAGTCTGTGGCGTATTTGTCAACGTTTTCTGTTAATCCTTGGTTTCTCATAAAAAAAAACCTGTATCTCTCAACAGTCTCGTTTACCTTTGGATTACCGTGTCCGTCAAACAGCGCCACCACTGAGCTCAGTGTTCCCCTCGCTGACGTCCTGTCCCCTGCCAGAGTTCAACAGCTCTCTGCCGCCTCTCCTACGAGATAGAGGAACAGCTTGACTCTCCTACTTTCCTCTGCATCAGGTGTGGTAAGGTCCGTGTACAGTGTAAACTCCTCCTCCCAACTTCTCCATGCCTTTGCTAAGTTGCTGCAGTCCAAAGCAAGCATTGCTGGAGGTTTCAGTCCTTCCCTCGCGACATCAGCTGTCCCCCCCCCTTTTTTTTTCTCGTTCCACCGTTGCGTTGGGTGGTTAGCCAGTCGACTCCTCAAAGCTAATTAGCTAGCTAGCTGACTGCTACACTCGTCCACATAAAACGGCAACTAAAATGGTTGACCCGCTGCCACCATGTTTCCTTCTGTTCAGTTCTTTACTTAACCCTGCAGCATGGACGGACGCTTAGAGCTTTTCTTGCTTACTCACCGGTTTATTGACAGGAATCCTTTACTCTTATCTCTAGCCAGCGTCATTCGCAGTCTGTGTCGCACTCTAACTGCTCCCCGGAACCACAAACTAGGAATAACGATCCTATTCGTTACATATAGTATCACTACAAATACTACACTTCCCAGCTATTTTAAACTAGCAGTTAAATAATACTGATGAACTAATTTATTAATTTATTTGAATGGGCACAAATTTTAACCTCTTGCTTTTTAATCGGTTTCCATATATTTACACTACCGTTCAAAAGTTTGGGATCACCCAAACAATTTCGTGTTTTCCATGAAAAGTCATACTTATTCACCACCATATGTTGTGAAATGAATAGAAAATAGAGTCAAGACATTGACAAGGTTAGAAATAATGATTTGTATTTGAAATAAGATTTTTTTTACATCAAACTTTGCTTTCGTCAAAGAATCCTCCATTTGCAGCAATTACAGCATTGCAGACCTTTGGCATTCTAGCTGTTAATTTGTTGAGGTAATCTGGAGAAATTGCACCCCACGCTTCCAGAGGCAGCTCCCACAAGTTGGATTGGTTGGATGGGCACTTCTTTGAGCAGATTGAGTTTCTGGAGCATCACATTTGTGGGGTCAATTAAATGCTCAAAATGGCCAGAAAAAGAGAACTTTCATCTGAAACTCGACAGTCTATTCTTGTTCTTAGAAATGAAGGCTATTCCATGCGAGAAATTGCTAAGAAATTGAAGATTTCCTACACCGGTGTGTACTACTCCCTTCAGAGGACAGCACAAACAGGCTCTAACAGGTACTATTTAATGAAGATGCCAGTTGGGGACCTGTGAGGCGTCTGTTTCTCAAACTAGAGACTCTAATGTACTTATCTTCTTGCTCAGTTGTGCAACGCGGCCTCCCACTTCTTTTTCTACTCTGGTTAGAGCCTGTTTGTGCTGTCCTCTGAAGGGAGTAGTACACACCGGTGTAGGAAATCTTCAATTTCTTAGCAATTTCTCGCATGGAATAGCCTTCATTTCTAAGAACAAGAATAGACTGTCGAGTTTCAGATGAAAGTTCTCTTTTTCTGGCCATTTTGAGCGTTTAATTGACCCCATAAATGTGATGCTCCAGAAACTCAATCTGCTCAAAGAAATGCCCATCCAACCAATCCAACTTGTGGGAGCTGCTTCTGGAAGCGTGGGGTGCAATTTCTCCAGATTACCTCAACAAAAATTAACAGCTAGAATGCCAAAGGTCTGCAATGCTGTAATTGCTGCAAATGGAGGATTCTTTGACGAAAGCAAAGTTTGATGTAAAAAAAATCTTATTTCAAATACAAATCATTATTTCTAACCTTGTCAATGTCTTGACTCTATTTTCTATTCATTTCACAACATATGGTGGTGAATAAGTGTGACTTTTCATGGAAAACACAAAATTGTTTGGGTGATCCCAAACTTTTGAACGGTAGTGTATATAGTTATAAAATTATTAGGAGGAATTGGGCTTGGGTTACCCCCTGATTACAAATACATTAAACCTTGTTATGTTCCTTACGCAACTAAACACGTATTTTATGTGTTGTGTGTGTAACACAAACCATTGTGTGTTTTTAAATGACTACATCAATGTGTAGTGAAGAAAAGTTACAGACTGAGTTTTACTGTGTGTGTGTGTGTGTGTGTGTGTATCTGGATGCTTGTTGACGCCATCACGAGTATATATGGGCAGGGAATAACAGCCTCCATCACTGCTGACTGCTGCCAGTGACTCCGGGGGGACAGCACTGGGTTCCTCCCTGTCACACATACATGTCACGGGCGTCCATCAACATGAAGACGAGGTTGTCCAGACAGCAAATGAGATGACAGATATCTGAAGGAAACCATTCCTGTCACCAACGGCCAAGAGGACATGGCTGAGGGGTGAGAGGATTCGATGGGCACATATGCTGTTTTGGGGAATGCAGAGTAACACTCTTACCATTTCTTGATGCATGCTCAATAATCCAGGTGAGGAAATCACAGAAAGATGGATCAGTTTATCTGGACACAATGTTCATCACTCACATAAGTGACCTCTTCAGTCTCACTGACTGCAGGTGTCCCCACCTTTATAAACAACACAGTAGCATCACGACTGAAACCAACGATCAGTTTCATATGCAAATTGATGCGACCATTAACTAGAGTTTCAATGGTCATGTGTGCTATTCACAGGATTGGGGAACAGTTGCAATCACAGCATTGTAAAATGGTGACAGATATAGTCTTAGCCCCCCCACCCCCACCCACCCACCTCGGTTCAGGGATGGTCGTTCCCTCTTCACATAGATGGCCTCTTTGACTCCCCGTTCAAACCAGCGTTCCTCCCTATTAAGGATGTGCACATCCTCATCCCTGAAAGAGTGGGCACTGGCCTGTAGATGGTGTAGGCCACATACATCCATACACATTGGGCTGTGTAATCCGGCCCATTGGGCATGTAAATTAATACTATAATGAATTTAAATGTCTGGTATTTGCTATTTTTCCCCCCTGCAATACGTTATGGTTGGTTCCACTAGATGGCGTGCTGCAAATACAACCGGCCTTTTCTAATGTAGAGGTCAAGAGTCACTTATCTCTTCACCTGACCTTCACTTCTGCTTCTTGCACTGAGCATCAGAGCATGTAGCAGTCGCCTACTTTAACAAAATGAGTGGACCAAAGAAGCGAAAAGTCGACAGCGAGTGCCGGGCTTTTAGGACAGAGTGGACGGCACAATGTTCTTTCACTGAAGTCCCATCAAAGGCCATATTTCTGATTTGTCAAGAAAATGTTACGGTATTCAATGAATACAGGGGCCTCAGTTGGGTATGGCAAGGTATGGTAGCTGCCATACCTTGGCTGCCTGGTCAGTGTGAAATAATATATGTCAGTTACACATTTCTCCGTGCTTTAAATGACCCACTACTGTAGTAAATCAGCCATGGCGCCAAGTCGGATAAAGTCGAATGAATCGGCACCTCACTCGGCTCAACTCCTGTCTTTCAGTCGTCACTGACTCAATAGTGAGAGGAGCTCTCTCTCTCCCTCTCTCTCCCCCCCCCCTCTCTCTCCCTCTCTCTCTCTCTCCCTCTCTCTGTCTCTCCCCCCCTCTCTCCCTCTCCCTCTCTCTCTCTCCTCCCCCTCTCTCTCTCTCCCTCTCTCTCTCTCTCCCCCCCCTCTCTCTCCCTCTCTCTCTCTCTCCCCCTTTCTCCCCCCCCCCCTCTCTCTCTGCGCGTGTCACATGTGTTGCTAACTGACGCTGGCACCAGAAACAGAGAGGAAGAAGAGCTTGTGTACTGTGGAGCTAGCTAATAACTGTAGCATACACGATGCATGACTTCGAAATTAAGCGAAAACTCTTAAAGGGAGAGCTTCTTAAAATACCAAATGAGTCGGGGGATGCGTCGTTATGGAAACAGGATGACCTTGTTGAGACAACAGTAATAGTCTCGCTTGTTTGTTGCCTTGGTCAAGTTCAATTGGCAATATCGGCCGACACTTTTCCACCAAGCATGCTAACTACGCTAGCAATTTGTCATCCCAAGAAAGAGTGAGTACAACTTTGAGGTTAGCAGCCAATTTATAGGCTCAGTAAAATATTTTTAGCCGACAATCTACAATTCAGGTGTCCAGCACAAGGGCAAGTTATCTACTAGCATGCACATTAGCGAAAGCGAGCAAGCCTTTCTGTGAAGGAGAGGTTTTGAAGGGACATATGGTGGAGACAGCAAGTCTTCTGTGTCCAGAGAGCAAAAGTAAATGTGAAAACATGAGCTTATCGCGCAGAACAGTGACTCGCCCTATAGTAGAACTAATTGACGAAGACTTGGCTTGTGGGTTAACCAAGAAAGCAGAGTCCTTAAAGTTTTATTCGTTAGCACTGGATGAAAGCAGTGACATAGAGGACACTGTACACCTCTTAGTTTTTGTCAGAGGAATTAATGACAATTTTGAAATCACGGAGTTTTTATCCATGGAGACCATGAAAGTAGGGTTGCCAACTCCTTGAAATGGAAATAAGGAACAGGGGACAGGGGCGGGGCTTGGATGGACAGGGCGGCGCGGGCATAACAAATATAATGTGCCTTACACTACATCAGGGGTTCTCAAACTTTTTCGCACCAAGGACCACTTGATCATAAAAAAAAATTCCATGGACCACCTAACCAGCCGGCCAACACCCCCCCTCCCCCGCCCAAAAAAACCCCTTTTAAAACAGTCTATAATGTTTTATATTACAAATTATGTCTGCAGAATATTACAATACAAAATATGTAATAAATAGGCTACTAGCAAAATTAGGCTAGGCTTCTACCATATACCTTGACCTTGATTTTTGTGAGATGTATGTGTAAGTACTGTTTCATATTAATTTTGTTCAGAGCTATTGCCTTTGGTTGTGATGTGATGAATAAAACATGGGAATTTATTTGAAATACCACTGTCAGGGTGAACTCAACGTGAATTCATCATTAAAAGAGTGAACTATTAATGTTAATTAAACAAAAATTCGTTTTAATAGGAATCAAATCTTTGTACTGGCTCCTGTGAAGCTATGAAATTACACATTTCAAATAAGCATAACAGCTTTACAGGTAGCAGCAGTCAACAACTAATGGGAGGAATGCTGTTGCTTTTGCTGTTGCATCACTGACTCAATGTCTGGCTCCACACTAGAGAGTTTCAGTCTCATACAGGGGGCTACATCGATCTTGTTCCTCTGCTTGGTTTTCAAACCAACCAGTGTGGAGAACCCAACTTCACAGTTGTAGGTGGTTGAAAACGGCATTAACACTTGCAAAGCAGACTCAGCCAGCTCAGGATGTTCAGGTTAGATGAGAACCCAGAAGTCTGTCAAGCATTTTTCTCTGAACGCCATTCTCAGTGTTCCATCTGATGCAATGTCCACAAGACTATCCACCTTCCGTGCTGATAGTTTGGAACTGAGGCGCTCAATGTGAGGTTGGTCTCCAAATGGATTTCTGATCCATTCAAGGTCCACATCCAATTCTGGAAAGTATCTTCCCAATTGCGTGTGAATGCCTTGCAAATGTTCCTTGAAAGCTGCAAGTGTGTTGCTATCCAGAACCTCTTCAGCTTCGAGGACAAAATCGGCTAGAGTTGGGAAACAGTCAGACTCCTGGCGATCAAGACGCGCGCACCACAGATCCATTTTGATGCGAGTGGCTTTAACTTTGTCCTGCACTGTAAAAACCGTGACCGCTTTTCCTTGCAGTGCTAAGTTCAGGTTATTAAGCGTGCTGAACACATCAGCAAGAAAGGCGAGTTTTGCGAGCCATTGAAAGTCATGCATTCTGCCATAAAGTTCATCAGTTTGATGCAAAAGCAGCTTGACTTCATCGCGCAGTTCAAAGAGGTGGGTGAGAACTTTACCACGCGATAGCCAGGCAGCCAACTTCTGTGTGGACAAGAGGTCTTGTGTGCTCACTGCCCATTTCTTCACACAGAACTTTAAAAAGACGTGAGTTCAGTGCCTTGCTTTTAATCAAGTTGACAATTTTTACGGCCTCGTCCAAAACCTGTTTAAGACAGGGTGGTATTTTTTTTACTGCCAGTTGCTCTCTGTGGATACAGCAGTGCGTCGATGCGGCAGAGGGAGCGACAGCGCGGTCACGCGTCACCAGCAGGCCCTTGTGTTTGGCTGTCATCGCCGTGGCAACGCCAGTGCACGCGCCAGCACACCTCTTCCAATCAATGTTATTCTGCACAGTGAAGTTATTTAGGGACTCAAATATCGCCTCTTCTGTGGTGTTGGTTGGTAGGGATTGACAAAAAAGAAAATCATCGTGAACAGCACCCGCATGTATGTACGGCGCAAAGCAGAGGAGCATAGCCTCGTTACCGATGTCCGTGGACTCGTCCAGTTGGAGAGAGAGAAAAGACTCTGACGCAGACGCGTCACCAGCTGATCTTGGACATTTGCAGCCATGGATGTTATTTGCCCCTTGACTGTATCATTGGACAGAGGTGCTTTGTAAAGTTCCTCACTCGCTTTCTCCCCCAGCATTATGTTGGCCTTAACCTTTGCAGCTGGCTTAACCAAGGTCTCGCCGATTGAGTGAGGTTTGCCAGCTTTCGCAATGAGTAGGGAGACCTTGTATGAGGCTTCGGTAGCTTTCGCGTTTCCCCCTGCGGCATAAAAACCTGCGTGGCTTCCTTTCTCGTGTGTCGCTCGAGCTCTTCACGTTTTCTCTCTAAACATTGCCCAGGTTTCCAGGTGTATTCCCTGTGTTTTGACTCGAAGTGACGCTTGAGTTTGGCAGGTTTCATTGCTTCATTAGCTAATATGTCATAGCACACAACACAATGAGGTTTTGGATCCTCAGCATCTCCAGTCCAGAAAAATCCAAATTGAATGTAATGGCTACTGTATTTACGTTTCCCTTTTGCAGTGGCTTTTTCAGAGTGTTGTGCTAGCTAGCTCCTGCTGCTGCAAACTGTTAGCACTATGGGACTCGATGCTAACACTGACGCGCTCAATGTGAGAAGGAAGTCTTTGCACCTTGTTGCTTACATTGTTCATCGTTTCTCCGGATTTTCTCTTCAGCCACCGATCCATGATGTTTGTATTTTGAACGGTTCACTTCACTCTTTGTTAGATTCTACTTAATTTTCACAATAGTCAGGAGGTCTTTGATATGAAAATCCTGTTATTGGAATGGAAGCTAACTAGGTAACCTAGGTAACACAGGCTAACTGAAGAGACATGACTCAAAACGCGGGTTTGCATTAGACAAATTGAACAAAATTCTTAGGCTTATTTAGGCTACATTTTGATTCACTTTTAATTTAGAAAACATTTAGAAAACAGCTGTACTCGTAACTTTGCATTGGAACGCAGACGAAGGTGATTTGAGAAACACGATTTTTTTTGCAATCGTCCCGCCGCGGACCACACTTTGAGTATCACTGCACTACACACACGCACGCACATAATATATATATATATATTGTAACGTGCATGGATAAGTAGACACGTTGGTCCTTGACTAACGGGTCGGACCCTTTAGTCGAGCGGTCAGCGATGTCTCCTGCGGTGCGGGCGCATACGGGTTCGCGTCCCGGCCGCGGCAGTTCCTGTGGTTGCCCCCGAATTCGCTACACTGGTGTCAGAAGTGGGATGGTGAGACCGTAAGGGACCTTAAGGCCATCGGAAGCGTATGCGCTCAGAGGCGTGAGGGAGTTGGTATGCTTTAGCGCGGGGACGCGCTTCCCAAAGGAGCGGGGTAGTGTAAAGTGCATGGATAAGTAGTCCTTCACTAATGGGTCAGACCATTTAGGAGACTGGTTAACGTTGTCGCTTGCGGAATGGGAGATACGGGTTTGCGTCCCGGCTGTGGCGGTTCCCGGACTGCCCCGCGAATTCGCTACAATATGGTTTTTTTTTGGACACATATGAAATGTGGTTTTTTCAATTGTAGAAGTAAATCTTTATTTTTGTATTAACACATAGGCAAACTTCATGAGTACATACGGGTACTGTATGATGGACAATGATAACAGCCAATGAAATGCACTGAGATTGACATGTGGTCTGTGCGTATATAACAGTGCATCTGTCAATAAAGTCCTCTTTTTACGTTGATTCTGGTAAGAGACGAACTGACGCCCCACTGTGTATTTATTCCTCCATAAAGTTAACATTTATTTGGGTCTAGCACTGGGTCTACACGCCAGAATTGCTGAACAATTCAACTCTGACAACACGGTATGGGCCCAGAGTTACCCAGAGATAGTTATCAAGCGATTTGCCACCGAGAGAAATATCGCAACGCACTGCGTGTGTCGGTTAGCTTGCTAGCACCATGAGTAGAAGGGTCGCCGAGTCAAATAGCAGGGGAGTCAATATCATCATAAAGTGCCTTTGAGACTTCCCAATTTCCCAAAGAAAAAGCTGAGATTTTCCAGTGAACTTCATATTCATTGTATGACGTAGACCTGATGCTGTTACAAATGCATGTTGATCAAGCTCTAGCGCTTTTTATAAATCAACTACAAGCAGACAATGTGTACGAGTAAACCGCAAAACATGTCCACCCTGTCATGGACCAATTCAAAGTAGAGTAAATACATTTTAATTGCATAGTGATTATAAAATGTACATTTTCTGAAAGGTATTTAGTCCCTTTCTCAACAATATATTTTAGTTAATTAGAAACATCTTTTGATACTAATGAAATTATGGCAAAATATTTGTTTATAAAATCTGCGAGAGTTGCACTTTTCTAAATAAAATCTAACAACAAAGATATCTGGTCAAACTTTAAAACAATACTATTTGGCCCTCATTTTCTATAAAGAAATCACACAAAAGATTTTGCTAACTTGTGAAAATAATTTGTTTATTTTCATAAAACATGAAAATGACAGGGTGGACCTTGGCATGACAGGGTGGACAAGGTGTGAAGTGTCATTGAATGACCTCATATAAATGAAATATATCTTAAGGAAATTATGTTACAATTTTGTCAGAGGTCCTTTTCTCATGTAGAGGGAAATTATCACTTGAACAGACCGGTTTGATCCACTCTACCTGCATCCGGCCACTGAATAAAGGTGCCCAAAGTAAGCCATTAATATGGTCTTCTAGTGTTAAACTCTGTACATACATCATTCTGAAAACTCAAACTTCAACTGCAGTGTTACATCCCGAAGAGGTTGTAGAGGATGCAGCAGGTTAGTAAAATAGAAGGTTAACAGAAAAGGGCCTCAACTGAGCACCACTAGTCAATAAACAAAAGTTACATTACATTAAACAAAATCCAATACTTAATGGTATAACTGAAACACAACTAAGAATAGGGATATAAACAATGTTGAAAAACATTTTTAAGTGGAGAACGGTTGATTGGGAGGGGGGGGGGGTACTTTAAAGTACCACTAAGAGATCACTTATGTGTCTCCAAACAGTTTCTCCCTCTCTGCATAGAGACAAGGCTCAGTTCTCTCAAGTCCAGATTTCATTTCATTTTTCATTTGATTTCATTTGATTTCATTTAATTCCATTCCATTTCTTTTCTTTTCATTTGCTTCTATTTGATTCTATTTCATTCCATTTCATTTGATTTCATTTCTTTTCATTTCATCACTTTCATTTCATTCTAGTTGCTCTTCCACATACTTCCAAGCAGACAGCTCAATCTGTAGAGAGTGCCTGTTCAGAGCCTGTGGTTCTGGTATTAGGCAAAGTATCTGCCAACAGGGTGGACAGTGACAGGGTGGACATTTTGCCGACAGGGTGGACAATGACAGGGTGGACATTTTTGGCTAAAGTTAGCACTTAATGAGCACATGATGGACCTTCAGTTAGCAACATGATTCAGATAGCAACGTGAGTGTGTACTGTTTACAAATAAATTTCGAATTTCTGAAAAAGTTTTATATCAATTGATATTTCACCATGACAGGGTGGACATGTTAAGCTTGACAACATCCAACTACAAACATAATATGCTGAAAATTAGGAGATATAAGGGTAGATACTTACTCTACTCGCGCCAGTTGTTTGAACCTCCATTGAAGAAAGAGGAAGTAGTGGTGGTGATGTCACTGATAACAGCAGACGGTTTCTTAAAGGGGCAGTTACCCCATAATAACAGAGTAGACAGCAATTTCAGGGACACGTGCAAAATGTTTAATGTTATTATGAAAATAGAACATAAATAATCAAAATGACTCGTTTTATCAAAGAACTTGTTGAGGAAAATTAAAACATATCAAACATATTTTAAGTTTTTGTCATTTAGCCACTTATTACACTCACTGCAGTTAGCAGAGCAGCGTGTGGGACATGCAAAAATCACATACTGTCGTGTATCTACAGGATAGCTGAATTATACAACGATCAAGGTGTATCTTGGTCTTCCTCTTTTATTTGCTAGACCGTGGTAACGTCACAAAACGACTGCGTTAAGCAGGCCCGAAAACACGAGTGACCCTCGTGCTCTGTCTTCTTCCAAGGGCGCGCACCTGAGTGGCGCGCGTACATTTATACAACATACACAACCAGTTGACATCGAGGGTCAGAGGTCAAACATAAAATACATATTACTGCAAATAAAAACATTTGCTTTCGTGTGAATCTCCATACACAACACTCCTCCCCTCAAATCTGAACCCAGTACATTTACAGTACAACAACATTTCATTTATTTTTTGTTTACATCTTTTCAACATGACATGGTTATAACAACAACTGGGTTCTCACAGATTTAACCTATCAGGTGGCCTCACCTGCCGCTGCGGCCTCTGCTGGACACCCTCTGCAACCGCGGAGGGAGCAGCATCACTGGATCCTTGCTGCACAACCCTCTCAGTGGATTCTGGGACGTCTACAGGCGTTGCTCCACATGCAATGTGACACATTTGGAACAACCCTCAGATCATCATCAGATTCATCTGACACATTACAGTTCTCCATTTCAGTATTGATCATTTGATTGACAGGTCTCTTGTACACCTTTCCATACACTTTCACAAGATATGTGACAGGACCAAGTGCCTATACAGTGCACCCAGGCACCCATTTAACACCTTCCCCTCCCTTGTGGTTTCCAACCAACACCTTCTGTTTTGGTAGGAAGTGTCTGACTTGTGCCAACTTATCTGCTTGCTTGGACTGTTGACTGTCCTGTCTCTGTTGCATGGACTCTGTGAAATTAGGTTTGGTGAGAGACAACCTGGTTTTGAATTGATGTCTGAGAAACAAGTCTGCAGGTGTTTTCCCTGTAGTAGACTGTGGTGCACTCCTATAACAGAATAGGAAGTTGTGTATGCAGTGCTGCAACGTCATGTTGCTACTCTTTCCCTTTTCAAGAGCTGTTTTCAGGTTCTGCACCAAACGCTCTGCAGCCCCATGAGAAGCTGGGTGGTGAGGAGAACTCTTAATGTGTTTCACCACATTGTTTTTCAGGAATGTTTAAAATTCAGCAGATACAAGTTGTGGTCCATTATCAGACACAAGTTCGTCTGGAAGAACCCAAGTGGCAAAGTATCCCCTCAAAACCTCTATGGGCTTTTCAGATGTAGTGCTACTCATCAAAGCTACTTCTGGCCAACATGAATAGCTATCAGTGACCACTAGGTCACTGATAGCTACTACATTTCCAAACAGTTGGTGGAATGTGTTTGCTGGTATTATGTTGGCCTGGGCACCTGTGTCTATTTTAAACTTTAATTTGTGCCTCTGTTTGCCTATTTCCAATTCTGCAAAGGCCTGTTCCTTATTTGTGTTTTCATGCTGTTTAGTTATAGTGTCAATGTACAGTTCATCTTCTGGTTGCTGTTCAGCGCTCTCTGCAATAGCATGCACTTTCTTTGCTTTATATTGTGCTTGACGGTGCTGTGGTGGTGTCCTACACACCCTAGCATAGTGACTGAATTTGTTGCATTTGTTACACCGGCGTCCCTTTGCCGGACAGTCCTCAGTGCGACTGTGCTCTCCTCTGCACGCACCACATCCTTTGTTTTGCATGGCACTGTTAGCGTCAGTTGTGTTTACAGTGTTGCGGTCGTGACGTGCCTGTCCTCTTCTGAACGGCTTCTTGCTAACTGCATCTACAGACTGGTTGATCACGCCTGCTGTGGGGGAATCCATTGTTTTTAACTGTTGCTGTGATCGTGCTATGTCAATAGCCCTTTCCAGGGTTAGCTCTGGACTTACACAGAGAAGCTTTTCTCTCACTCTTGTTGAGTTTGTGGCGAACACACTTCTGTCCCTGACCAACTCGTCACTGTTAGGATAATCACAGTCTTTCACTAGCAGTCTTAATTCAGTCACAAACTGGTCGAAATGTTCACCTTCGCCTTGCATCTTTTCGTGGAACTTATAACGTGCAAAGATGGGGTTAGCTTTGGCATTACGTGGGCTTCAAAGCCGTCATAATAGGTTTTCAATACCTTTTTCTGGTCTGCAGTGAGAGTCCATGTATTGAAGTCGTCTCGGCCCTTCTCTCCAATCCATAACAGCAAGTAGCTGCATTTTTCCTCCTCCTCTTTTGCACTTAGTGGTCCGGCAAACATAAGCTCCACATGCTGGCGAGACGTTCTCCACGCATCGGGAAGGTTGGACGAGTCCCCATCCATCCGTGACATCGGAACACTGGTAGCCTCCATCTCTCGTCGTCAGGTCGATGTGAGCACTAGCGAGTAGATTCTGACACCATGTAATGTTTAAAAGGGTTGTCTCCTAACGGTCATTCTGCAGTGTCTCGAATGAAGCAATGTCCACACATTAAATAACGTTTGGTGTTCCATCTTTACTGTGGTCTGCCATGCAAACACAATCCCTTCCATCTGGTGCATTTCCTGAATCCTTAGGACAGGTCAGTGACGTCATCGGCTAGTGTCGTGCTGGACTAGACCATTACTGGATCATACCATTATATCTTGACCTATGGATATTACAAATACATTGCAGTACAGGCCTGTTTCGTGGTGAGTGCGAGACGCACGAAACAGGCCTGTACTGCAATGTATTAAAACCTTTTTTTCCTGCATCTGTGTTCATATTCCCTCCTCATTAGTTGAGCACGAATAACACCATTGACGGTTTCGGAAAAAACCGCTATATATATATATATATATATATACATAGATGTGTGTGTGTGTGTGTGTGTGTTGTCAGAGTTGAATTGTTCAGCGATTCTGGCGTGTATACCCGGTGGTAGACCCAAATAATTACTAACTTTACGGAGGAATAAACACACAGTGGGGCGTCACTTCTTCTCTTACCGGAATCAATGTAGAAAGAGGAACTTTACTGACAGATACACCGTTATATACGCACAGACCATGTGTCAATCTCAGCGCATTTCATTGGCTGTTATCATTGTCCGTCACACAGTACCCATGTGCACTCATAAAGTTTGCCTATGTGTTAATACAAAAATAAAGATTTACTTCTACAACTGAGAGCACACATTTCATATATGTCAACACCCCCACTTGCTCTCATATTGTTTATCTTCTTAACTCAAAACATCATAAGGTTTTCTATCTCGCATCATGTAACCTTTTACTTACATGGTTACTCTCCAGACATACACTTTGGAAACTTAACCAACTTAAATTTTGTTACGGGTTTTGTCATCACATCTGCTACCATCTGGTCTGTTGGGCAGTACTCCAGACTTATTTTTTCCACCATTCACAGTTGACCTTACAAAGTGATACTTTATGTCAACGTGCTTACGTCTCTGTCTGCTTACAGGATTCTTTGCCAACGCTACTGCACCTTGGTTATCCTCGTAGACCTTAGGTGGTGTGTACTGACGTCTGTCAATACCTTCTAGTAGTTGTACTACACTCTTGTGTAGTTGCGGCTAACGCCATATACTCTGCCTCACAAGTGGACAGTGCAACAGTGAGCTGCTTTTTGGTTTTCCATGAAACCAAAGGACCATTTTCATTTAGGCTTATACAATAACCAGTTGTGCCGTGTCTGTCAGTTACGTCAGCCGCCCAATCTGCATCACTGTACGCTTGTAGCCACAGTTTCTCATCGTCACATTTCCTGTAACACAACTCTTTGTCACCTGTGCCTTTCAGATATCTCAGTACATGTTTTACAGTAATCCATTGCTCTTCTGTTGGCTCAGTAAAGTGCTGTGACAGTTTACTTACTATAAAACTTAGATCGGGTCTTGTACGTGTAGTCAGATAGATTAGGCTACCTACTATCTCGCTGTATTTGCATACCAGAGCTGTTAAGACCACAGATGTTACATGAATTGCATGAATATCACCAGGGAATGGTAAAGATAAAGGCATTGGCCACTTTTGGTGGCCAAACCTTGATTCTGACATAGAGTCACTGGTAAACAGTTGACAGACATGCCAGTTAAACAGGCACCACCCTGCCACAGCTCCTGTTCACAATTGGAGCTGGCCTAACCGTCCTTGGCAGAGGATACACATAGATTATGCTCAGAAGGGAAAGTTCAACTTCCTAGTGGTCACTGATAGCTAGTCTGATAATGGACCACAACTTGTATCTGCTGAGTTTGAAACATTCCTGAAAAACAATGTGGTGAAACACATTAAGAGTTCTCCTCACCACCCAGCTTCTCATGGGGCTGCAGAGCGTTTGGTGCAGAACCTGAAAACAGCTCTTGAAAAGGGAAAGAGTAGCAATATGACGTTGCAGCACTGCATACACAACTTCCTATTCTGTTATAGGAGTGCACCACAGTCTACTACAGGGAAAACACCTGCAGGATTGTTTCTCAGACGTCAATTCAAAACCAGGTTGTCTCTCACCAAACCTAATTTCACAGAGTCCATGCAACAGAGACAGGACAGTCAACAGTCCAAGCAAGCAGATAAGTTGGCACAAGTCAGACACTTCCTACCAAAACAGAGGTGTTGGTTGGAAACCACAGGGGAGGGGAAGGTGTTAAATGGGTGCCTGGGTGCATTGTATAGGCACTTGGTCGTGTCACATATCTTGTGAAACTGTATGGAAAGGTGTGCAAGAGACCTGTCAATCAAATGACCAATACTGAAATGGAGAACTGTAATGTGTCAGATGAATCTGATGATGATCTGAGGGTTGTTCCAAATGTGTCACATGCATGTGTAGCACGTTCCAGAATCCACTGAGACCAACCAAGCCAGACAAGCTTGGTCTAATCAGAAAGGCACGAACTGATGAAGTCTCTTGAATGAGAGGCGAAACGTCTTCACGGATACATACCAAGTCCAGTGGCACTTGATTCAATTCCTTTGGACACTGAGAGGGTTGTGCAGCAAGGATCCAGTGAGACTGCTCCCTCCTCAGTTGCAGAGGGTATCCAGAGGCTGCAGCGGCAGGTGAAGCCGCCTGATACATTAAATGTGTCAGAACCCAGTTGTTGTTATAACAATGTCATGTTGAAAAGATGTAAACAAAAATAAATGAAATGTTGTTGTACTGTAAATGTACTGGGTTCAGATTTGAGGGGAGGAGTGTAGTGTATGGAGATATACACGAAAGCAAATGTTTTTATTTGCAGTAATATGTATTTTATGTTTGACCTCTGACCCTCGATGTCTATTGGTTGTGTATGTTGTATAAATGTACGCGCGCCACTCTGGTGCGCACCGTTGGAAGAAGACAGAGCAAGAGGGTCACTCGTGTTTTCCTGCCTGCTTAACGCATCGTGTTGTAATGTTACTATGGTCTAGCAAATAAAGGAGGAAGACCAAGATACACCTTGATCGTTGTATAATTCAGCTATCCTGTAGATACACGACAGTTTAGTCCAAAAATGCGCAGTGCTTTCTGCAGTTGGGTTGGTCCAAGGTTGGATCACATTTCACCACAAGCGAACCGCACCAGAGTGCGTTTGGAAGTGTACCGAGACCACCTTTTCAACAATGTCTTGGTCCTCTTGTTTGGTCCGCTTATGGTGTGCACCCGAGTACGATTGCTGTGTTCTCACCTGCCCAAACGAACCGCAGCAAGGGGGGAAAGGAACCGGAGTTCTATTCAATCGAACCAAACAAGGCAGGTGTGAAAGCATCGTCAATTCATTAAATTCCTTGAAGAAATTGATGCTGGCCATCATGACTATCTTTACCACTCCAGTGTCCGTTTGGGGAAAGTATGGCAGCGAGTGTGGCAACTCGGAGGGGAGATCGGCTCGTTTTTGGAGTCAACGGGGAAAGCCGACGATTTTCCTGAACTGGGCGATGCAGACTGGCTTTGCGGTTTTGGTTCACTGTGGACATTTTGGCACACACGGACGAGCTGAACGTGAAGCTAAAAGGGAAGGATGTCTTTGTGCATGAACTGTACACGAACATGAAAGTTTTCAAAGCCAAGTTAACTTAGTTCTCAAGGCAAGTAATCGACTCTGATAAAATGTGATCAACAGTTTAACTAATATAAGATTCAGTGCCACACGCTACCAATCCCGACAGTGGGACCACTGGTATAGCTGCCTTCTTATAAGACGGTAATTTGTTCCATTTATGTTAATTATTGAGTTTACTCTTTGTATTGTCTGGGGTTTGTCTTTTACCTATTTGCCTTTGTCTGTTATGGACCCTGAGTCTGCAATAAAGTTTTGAATTGGATTGAATTTAACTGTTCCCATTAAATCAAGCACTCGGGGGTGAATTTATTTTCATTACTCTTTGGGAAACAGATTTCACATCATGTAATTTATGCTAGTTAAGGTTTTCCCCTCATCAGCTAGTATTAGTGGCCCATCTTTCAATTTCTAAAACCCAGTGTGGCCCCTTGAGCCAAAAAAATTGCCCACCCCTGGTGTAGTCTGTGGAGTCCTGGCCTGACGTGTTAGCTCTCCTGTGTTGTGCCATCCTCTTGATCAGCGTCTGTTTGGTTTCCCCGATGTACAAGTCACGGCAATCCTCCTGGCACTTAACAGCTACACTATATTGCTCTGATTGTGCCGGGGGACCCGATCCTTGGGGTGCACAAACTTCTGGCGCAGTGCGTTTTGGGGTTTGAAAGCAACTGAGACGTGGTGTTTTGAAAATACGTGTCTCAACTGTTCTGACACTCCCACCACATACGGAATCGCCACTGGTTTACACTTAGACAGCTGTTGTCCTTCTCCTCTCTTCGATTGGCTGGTGCACTGTTTGGGCGTCTTCCTGGCTTTGACAAACGCCCAGTTAGGATAACCACACTAAATGTGGGGTTTCTCCCCTTCCCCGGCCGCTGTGTCGGTGGGGACGTTCTCAACTCGGTGGTGCAGCGTCCTGATGACTCCTAGTTTGTGCTCCAGTGGGTGATGAGAGGCAAACCTTAAGTACTGATCAGTATGTGTTGGTTTACGGTAAACATCAGCAATCAAATGTCCCCCATCACTAACTGCAATTTCACAGTGTACGAAGGCTACCCTGTCATGTTCCTCATCCTCCCTGGTGAACTTGATGTGGTGTCCACAGAGTTAATGTGGTCGGTGAAATGTGCTGCATCCTGAGATTTAACTTTAATCCAGGTGTTGTCCTCAAATCTAAATTAATGGCAAGGTGGTGTCGCTGGACAGGACATTAGTGTTGTGGCTACACCCCCCCCCCCCGAGCTGCCTCCCCGGCACGTTCAAGCTACTCCCCCAGCTCGGACGTGCCAGAAACATCCGAGCGCTCGGTTCGCACTCCGGGGAGACGAGCGCTGCGCTGCACCAGGTGTTTGCCATCATCTATCAGGCACACCTGCGGCAATAGGGCAGCCCTCTACAAGAAGCCTCCCAGAATGCCTCCCTGGGCTTCGACATACGGAGCCCTGCGGTAAAGCTCTGACGAGCCTGTTCCAGGGATTTTCCTGCTTACCCTTTGTCTTGTGCCTATTCCCACGCTGTTGTTTGGTTCCTCAGTATCTAACTCCTGTGTTCCTGTTGGGTGTTTTTTTTGTTGTGTGTTTCCCTCAAGACCCTCCTTCCGCGTCTCCCTCGCTCCCCGTCCCCAGCGACCATCACGTTTTCCCCGGACCTCTCCGGCGATCTCCCTCCGCGTCTCTCTCGCTGGACCCCTCCCTTCGGACTTGACTTCCTGGATCTCGGACAACCCCTCACACTACGGATTCGGACTTTGGCAGCCAGGCTCACACACATCGTCACAACAACCCCCCCCCACCCCACCTGATATTCCCCTGTTATCGTCCCTGTGGCAGTGTTTGTTTTCCTGCATTAAGATCGCCTTTGGGTTTTCTCGTTGCTCTGTCTGTAACTGCCCCTGGTTCTCCAAAGCGGACGCGGAGAGTCTCGACTGGTGCCCGATAGGGTGTTTATTTTCCCCTCTCTCTCTCCCGCTCTCCTTCACCGTCTCGTAACACCGTGAAAACTAGACAGATACACAAAATGGCCCCAATATACCGTCCTATCTAGCTTCAAATAACAAGAAACCTAGAGGGAACATACATTTCACTGTACAAAACAATTACACTGAAATACATTGTACATGAACACATTTCCATATGACATCAGACAGCGTAAGTAGCTAGCTAGCATTGCTGGGCACATCCTGAATATGAAACGAGGCTACATAGCCAGTTACCTTATGCCGCAGACCAGGGGTGTTAAAAGAAAAGGAAATCCGCTGCTTTCTTCATGAAAGAAGGTAAGTAAAAACATTTACGCTTGCAATAAACTTTGGTAAGTCTCTTTTTTAAAAACATAAAGGAAAAGCTTGTCTTTTCTTTTTAGGTTCGTTGCTTGACATGTAGCATCTCCTAGCCTTCACGTGCCGCCAAGCTCTGACTCAATGAGACACTTCCGCTCTACAGGATCAACAACAAGGAAAAGATCGCCCTCACGTGGACATCACAGGTAAGTACATGAAATAAGTCGATGTATATATTGTGCCAACAGCTTGCGAACAGGTAAATCAATAACAGGTAAGTGAAAATGTCAAACCACCATAAATGCAAATCTGTATATTAAACATAAATATGGCACCAAAAAATGGCAGATCAATAGTTGCCATTTACACTGTCTGTCTGTCCTTGGGTTTCGCTACACTGGCCTCTGGTCTTCATTCGTAACGATCAGAGCCTCTTCTCCACTTCCTCCATGTACAAGTTGGCCACTAGAGGTTAGACTGGGGAACCCATAGCACACCCATGTTTCTCCCCATAATACTGCCCCCTGTATGTGAAGTACCTGGACTGAAGACACATTTTCAGGAGCAGACACACTTCGTCAGCGTTGAGGGTGGTCCTGTTGCTAAGGGTGGGGTCGTTTGTAACTTCATACAAACTACCTCCACTGCTTCATCACCAGGAACGCAGGTGAAGAGAGGCGTAACATCATAAGAGACCATTGGTTCATCCTCTCCATGACGATGTCCCTCACCTTATCCACAACATCCCTAGTGATGTGAATGTGATGTTCATTATTGCCTCCCCACAGGTTCAGAACAGATGCCAGAAACTTAGGGATGTTATAGGTCACTGAGTTAATCATACTAACAACAGGCACATCCTGTTTATGTATCTTAGGTAAACCATACAGACTAGGTGTAGCTGCCCCTTGGTGTAATCTGTTTTACAGCATTCTGTCAGTAGCATTGTCCTGTTATAACAGCTTCAGACAGTCTATCGCCTTTTTCTTGTGACCACTGCCTGGATCTTATTCAGGGGCTCATAAGTATTCCTGTCGCTAAGTAACGTCATAAGCTTCTCATGATAGTCTGTCTGATTCGGTAAAACCGTGCAGCTGCCTTCGTCTGCGGGGAAGGTGATGTGCTTGTCCTTCCTGAGAGTAGTGAGAGTTCCTCTCGTCTCGACTGATGTTGGACGGCAGCAGTTTCGCTGCCTGAGTCCTGGTTTGGAGATTAACACACATGATGTACTCAATAAGTTCAGCTTCCGCTTGTGACAGCAACCGTTCAGACATGGTAATGAAATGAACATGTTTCTCTACCCGAGCCCTTAACTACACATGACACGTGAGTTAAGTGATGGTGGCAGGCGCTGAAACTGGAAAGAGAACGAAAGAGAGAGAGAGAGAGAGAAAAAATTGCATTTTAAACAACTCTTTATTCCACATAAAGCAAAACTTCAACCATGACATATCCATTTCACAACATCAACACCAGCCGCTCCTTTACATCAAAACACCCCAAGAGGTCTCTTTTTAAAAAGTGGTTCAAGTCACATACTCTCAAAGGGTTCACAAACGGAAAGAGAGAAAAAGAAAGCATGAGAGAGAAAGGAAGAGAGCGGGAGAGAGAATGAAAAAGAAAGGCTGAATTAAAGAAAAAAGGAGAGAAAGAAATAAAGAACAAATGAATGAAAGAAAGTAAAAGAATGAATTAAAATAAGAAGGAAAGAAAATGGAAAACAAAGGAGAAGAAAGAATGAAGGAAAGAAGGAAATAAAGAGAAACTGAAAGAGCTATAACAGCTGTTCTTGGCTGATGTGAAACTGCAGTATATGTGATGTGACTGAGTGATGTAAGATAACATGATGTGATGTGACTGAGTGATGTAAGATAACATCATGTGATGTGACTGAGTGATGTAAGATAACATGACGTGATGTGACTGAGTGATGTAAGATAACATCATGTGATGTGACTGAGTGATGTAAGATAACATGATGTGATGTGACTGAGTGATGTAAGATAACATCATGTGATGTGACTGAGTGATATAAGATAACATGACGTGATGTGACTGAGTGATGTAAGAACATGATGTGATGTGACTGAGTGATGTCAGATAACATGATGTGATGTGACTGAGTGATGTAAGATAACATCATGTGATGTGACTGAGTGATGTAAGATAACATGATGTGATGTGACTGAGTGATGTAATATAACATCATGTGATGTGACTGAGTGATATAAGATAACATGACGTGATGTGACTGAGTGATGTAAGAACATGATGTGATGTGACTGAGTGATGTCAGATAACATGACGTGATGTGACTGAGTGATGTAAGATAACATGATGTGATGTGACTGAGTGATGTAAGATAACATCATGTGATGTGACTGAGTGATGTAAGATAACATGACGTGATGTGACTGAGTGATGTAAGATAACATGACGTGATGTGACAGTTATGTAAGATAACATGATGTGATGTGACTGAGTGATGTAAGATAACATGACGTGATGTGACTGAGTGATGTAAGATAACATGACGTGATGTGACTGAGTGATGTAAGATAACATGACGTGATGTGACTGAGTGATGTCAGATAAAATGACGTGATGTGACTGAGTGATGCAAGATAACATGACGTGATGTGACTGAGTGATGTCAGATAACATGACGTGATGTGACTGAGTGATGTCAGATAACATGACGTGATGTGACTGAGTGATGTAAGATAACATCATGTGATGTGACTGAGTGGTGTAAGATAACATGACGTGATATGACTGAGTGATGTAAGATAACATCACGTGATGTGACTGAGTGATGTAAGATAACATCATGTGATGTGACTGAGTGATGTAAGATAACATGACGTGATGTGACTGAGTGATGTAAGATAACATGACGTGATGTGACTGAGTGATGTAAGATAACATGACGTGATGTGACTGAGTGATGTAAGATAACATGACGTGATGTGACTGAGTGATGTAAGATAACATGACGTGATGTGACTGAGTGATGTAAGATAACATGATGTGATGTGACTGAGTGATGTAAGATAACATGACGTGATGTGACTGAGTGATGTAAGATAACATGACGTGATGTGACTGAGTGATGTAAGATAACATGATGTGATGTGACTGAGTGATGTAAGATAACATGATTTGATGTGACTGAGTGATGTAAGATAACATGATGTGATGTGACTGAGTGATGTAAGATAACATGATGTGATGTGACTGAGTGATGTCATATAACATGACGTGATGTGACTGAGTGATGTAAGATAACATGACGTGATGTGACTGAGTGATGTAAGATAACATGACGTGATGTGACTGAGTGATGTAAGATAACATGATGTGATGTGACTGAGTGATGTAAGATAACATGACGTGATGTGACTGAGTGATGTAAGATAACATGACGTGATGTGACTGAGTGATGTAAGATAACATGACGTGATGTGACTGAGTGATGTAAGATAACATGACGTGATGTGACTGAGTGATGTCAGATAACATGACGTGATGTGACTGAGTGATGTAAGATAACATCATGTGATGTGACTGAGTGATGTAAGATAACATGACGTGATGTGACTGAGTGATGTAAGATAACATGACGTGATGTGACTGAGTGATGTAAGATAACATCATGTGATGTGACTGAGTGATGTAAGATAACATGACGTGATGTGACTGAGTGATGTAAGATAACATGACGTGATGTGACTGAGTGATGTAAGATAACATGACGTGATGTGACTGAGTGATGTAAGATAACATGACGTGATGTGACTGAGTGATGTAAGATAACATGACGTGATGTGACTGAGTGATGTAAGATAACATGACGTGATGTGACTGAGTGATGTAAGATAACATGATGTGATGTGACTGAGTGATGTAAGATAACATGACGTGATGTGACTGAGTGATGTAAGATAACATGCTGTGATGTGACTGAGTGATGTAAGATAACACAATGTGATGTGACTGAGTGATGTAAGATAACATGACGTGATGTGACTGAGTGATGTAAGATAACATGACGTGATGTGACTGAGTGATGTAAGATAACATGACGTGATGTGACTGAGTGATGTAAGATAACATGACGTGATGTGACTGAGTGATGTCAGATAACATGACGTGATGTGACTGAGTGATGTCAGATAACATCATGTGATGTGACTGAGTGATGTAAGATAACATGACGTGATGTGACTGAGTGATGTAAGATAACATGACGTGATGTGACTGAGTGATGTAAGATAACATGACGTGATGTGACTGAGTGATGTAAGATAACATCATGTGATGTGACTGAGTGATGTAAGATAACATGACGTGATGTGACTGAGTGATGTAAGATAACATGACGTGATGTGACTGAGTGATGTAAGATAACATGACGTGATGTGACTGATTGATGTAAGATAACATCATGTGATGTGACTGAGTGATGTAGGATAACATGACGTGATGTGACTGAGTGATGTAAGATAACATGACGTGATGTGACTGAGTGATTTTAGGATAACATGACGTGATGTGACTGAGTGATGTAAGATAACATGACGTGATGTGACTGAGTGATGTAAGATAAAATGACGTGATGTGACTGAGTGATGTAAGATAACATGACGTGATGTGACTGAGTGATGTAAGATAACATGACGTGATGTGACTGAGTGATGTAAGATAACATGACGTGATGTGACTGAGTGATGTAAGATAACATGACGTGATGTGACTGAGTGATGTAAGATAACATGACGTGATGTGACTGAGTGATGTAAGATAACATGACGTGATGTGACTGAGTGATGTAAGATAACATCATGTGATGTGACTGAGTGATGTAAGATAACATGACGTGATGTGACTGAGTGATGTAAGATAACATGACGTGATGTGACTGAGTGATGTAAGATAACATGACGTGATGTGACTGAGTGATGTAAGATAACATCATTTGATGTGACTGAGTGATGTAAGATAACATCATGTGATGTGACTGAGTGATGTAAGATAACATCATGTTATGTGACTGAGTGATGTAAGATAACATCATGTGATGTGACTGAGTGATGTAGGATAACATGACGTGATGTGACTGAGTGATGTAAGATAACATGACGTGATGTGACTGAGTGATTTTAGGATAACATGACGTGATGTGACTGAGTGATGTAAGATAACATGACGTGATGTGACTGAGTGATGTAAGATAAAATGATGTGATGTGACTGAGTGATGTAAGATAACATGACGTGATGTGACTGAGTGATGTAAGATAACATGACGTGATGTGACTGAGTGATGTAAGATAACATGACGTGATGTGACTGAGTGATGTAAGATAACATGACGTGATGTGACTGAGTGATGTAAGATAACATGACGTGATGTGACTGAGTGATGTAAGATAACATGATGTGATGTGACTGAGTGATGTAAGATAACATGACGTGATGTGACTGAGTGATGTAAGATAACATGACGTGATGTGACTGAGTGATGTAAGATAACATGATGTGATGTGACTGAGTGATGTAAGATAACATGATTTGATGTGACTGAGTGATGTAAGATAACATGATGTGATGTGACTGAGTGATGTAAGATAACATGACGTGATGTGACTGAGTGATGTAAGATAACATGACGTGATGTGACTGAGTGATGTAAGATAACATGACGTGATGTGACTGAGTGATGTAAGATAACATGACGTGATGTGACTGAGTGATGTCAGATAACATGACGTGATGTGACTGAGTGATGTAAGATAACATCATGTGATGTGACTGAGTGATGTAAGATAACATGACGTGATGTGACTGAGTGATGTAAGATAACATGACGTGATGTGACTGAGTGATGTAAGATAACATCATGTGATGTGACTGAGTGATGTAAGATAACATGACGTGATGTGACTGAGTGATGTAAGATAACATGACGTGATGTGACTGAGTGATGTAAGATAACATGACGTGATGTGACTGAGTGATGTAAGATAACATCACGTGATGTGACTGAGTGATGTCAGATAACATGACGTGATGTGACTGAGTGATGTAAGATAACATCATGTGATGTGACTGAGTGGTGTAAGATAACATGACGTGATATGACTGAGTGATGTAAGATAACATCACGTGATGTGACTGAGTGATGTAAGATAACATCATGTGATGTGACTGAGTGATGTAAGATAACATGACGTGATGTGACTGAGTGATGTAAGATAACATGACGTGATGTGACTGAGTGATGTAAGATAACATGACGTGATGTGACTGAGTGATGTAAGATAACATGACGTGATGTGACTGAGTGATGTAAGATAACATGACGTGATGTGACTGAGTGATGTAAGATAACATGATGTGATGTGACTGAGTGATGTAAGATAACATGACGTGATGTGACTGAGTGATGTAAGATAACATGACGTGATGTGACTGAGTGATGTAAGATAACATGATGTGATGTGACTGAGTGATGTAAGATAACATGATTTGATGTGACTGAGTGATGTAAGATAACATGATGTGATGTGACTGAGTGATGTAAGATAACATGATGTGATGTGACTGAGTGATGTCATATAACATGACGTGATGTGACTGAGTGATGTAAGATAACATGACGTGATGTGACTGAGTGATGTAAGATAACATGACGTGATGTGACTGAGTGATGTAAGATAACATGATGTGATGTGACTGAGTGATGTAAGATAACATGACGTGATGTGACTGAGTGATGTAAGATAACATGACGTGATGTGACTGAGTGATGTAAGATAACATGACGTGATGTGACTGAGTGATGTAAGATAACATGACGTGATGTGACTGAGTGATGTCAGATAACATGACGTGATGTGACTGAGTGATGTAAGATAACATCATGTGATGTGACTGAGTGATGTAAGATAACATGACGTGATGTGACTGAGTGATGTAAGATAACATGACGTGATGTGACTGAGTGATGTAAGATAACATCATGTGATGTGACTGAGTGATGTAAGATAACATGACGTGATGTGACTGAGTGATGTAAGATAACATGACGTGATGTGACTGAGTGATGTAAGATAACATGACGTGATGTGACTGAGTGATGTAAGATAACATGACGTGATGTGACTGAGTGATGTAAGATAACATGACGTGATGTGACTGAGTGATGTAAGATAACATGACGTGATGTGACTGAGTGATGTAAGATAACATGATGTGATGTGACTGAGTGATGTAAGATAACATGACGTGATGTGACTGAGTGATGTAAGATAACATGCTGTGATGTGACTGAGTGATGTAAGATAACACAATGTGATGTGACTGAGTGATGTAAGATAACATGACGTGATGTGACTGAGTGATGTAAGATAACATGACGTGATGTGACTGAGTGATGTAAGATAACATGACGTGATGTGACTGAGTGATGTAAGATAACATGACGTGATGTGACTGAGTGATGTCAGATAACATGACGTGATGTGACTGAGTGATGTCAGATAACATCATGTGATGTGACTGAGTGATGTAAGATAACATGACGTGATGTGACTGAGTGATGTAAGATAACATGACGTGATGTGACTGAGTGATGTAAGATAACATGACGTGATGTGACTGAGTGATGTAAGATAACATCATGTGATGTGACTGAGGGATGTAAGATAACATGACGTGATGTGACTGAGTGATGTAAGATAACATGACGTGATGTGACTGAGTGATGTAAGATAACATGACGTGATGTGACTGATTGATGTAAGATAACATCATGTGATGTGACTGAGTGATGTAGGATAACATGACGTGATGTGACTGAGTGATGTAAGATAACATGACGTGATGTGACTGAGTGATTTTAGGATAACATGACGTGATGTGACTGAGTGATGTAAGATAACATGACGTGATGTGACTGAGTGATGTAAGATAAAATGACGTGATGTGACTGAGTGATGTAAGATAACATGACGTGATGTGACTGAGTGATGTAAGATAACATGACGTGATGTGACTGAGTGATGTAAGATAACATGACGTGATGTGACTGAGTGATGTAAGATAACATGACGTGATGTGACTGAGTGATGTAAGATAACATGACGTGATGTGACTGAGTGATGTAAGATAACATGACGTGATGTGACTGAGTGATGTAAGATAACATCATGTGATGTGACTGAGTGATGTAAGATAACATGACGTGATGTGACTGAGTGATGTAAGATAACATGACGTGATGTGACTGAGTGATGTAAGATAACATGACGTGATGTGACTGAGTGATGTAAGATAACATCATTTGATGTGACTGAGTGATGTAAGATAACATCATGTGATGTGACTGAGTGATGTAAGATAACATCATGTTATGTGACTGAGTGATGTAAGATAACATCATGTGATGTGACTGAGTGATGTAGGATAACATGACGTGATGTGACTGAGTGATGTAAGATAACATGACGTGATGTGACTGAGTGATTTTAGGATAACATGACGTGATGTGACTGAGTGATGTAAGATAACATGACGTGATGTGACTGAGTGATGTAAGATAAAATGATGTGATGTGACTGAGTGATGTAAGATAACATGACGTGATGTGACTGAGTGATGTAAGATAACATGACGTGATGTGACTGAGTGATGTAAGATAACATGACGTGATGTGACTGAGTGATGTAAGATAACATGACGTGATGTGACTGAGTGATGTAAGATAACATGACGTGATGTGACTGAGTGATGTAAGATAACATGATGTGATGTGACTGAGTGATGTAAGATAACATGACGTGATGTGACTGAGTGATGTAAGATAACATGACGTGATGTGACTGAGTGATGTAAGATAACATGATGTGATGTGACTGAGTGATGTAAGATAACATGATTTGATGTGACTGAGTGATGTAAGATAACATGATGTGATGTGACTGAGTGATGTAAGATAACATGACGTGATGTGACTGAGTGATGTAAGATAACATGACGTGATGTGACTGAGTGATGTAAGATAACATGACGTGATGTGACTGAGTGATGTAAGATAACATGACGTGATGTGACTGAGTGATGTCAGATAACATGACGTGATGTGACTGAGTGATGTAAGATAACATCATGTGATGTGACTGAGTGATGTAAGATAACATGACGTGATGTGACTGAGTGATGTAAGATAACATGACGTGATGTGACTGAGTGATGTAAGATAACATCATGTGATGTGACTGAGTGATGTAAGATAACATGACGTGATGTGACTGAGTGATGTAAGATAACATGACGTGATGTGACTGAGTGATGTAAGATAACATGACGTGATGTGACTGAGTGATGTAAGATAACATGACGTGATGTGACTGAGTGATGTAAGATAACATGACGTGATGTGACTGAGTGATGTAAGATAACATGACGTGATGTGACTGAGTGATGTAAGATAACATGATGTTATGTGACTGAGTGATGTAAGATAACATGACGTGATGTGACTGAGTGATGTAAGATAACACGATGTGATGTGACTGAGTGATGTAAGATAACACAATGTGATGTGACTGAGTGATGTAAGATAACATGACGTGATGTGACTGAGTGATGTAAGATAACATGACGTGATGTGACTGAGTGATGTAAGATAACATGACGTGATGTGACTGAGTGATGTAAGATAACATGACGTGATGTGACTGAGTGATGTCAGATAACATGACGTGATGTGACTGAGTGATGTCAGATAACATCATGTGATGTGACTGAGTGATGTAAGATAACATGACGTGATGTGACTGAGTGATGTAAGATAACATGACGTGATGTGACTGAGTGATGTAAGATAACATCATGTGATGTGACTGAGTGATGTAAGATAACATGACGTGATGTGACTGAGTGATGTAAGATAACATGATTTGATGTGACTGAGTGATGTAAGATAACATGATGTGATGTGACTGAGTGATGTAAGATAACATGACGTGATGTGACTGAGTGATGTCAGATAACATGACGTGATGTGACTGAGTGATGTAAGATAACATGACGTGATGTGACTGAGTGATGTAAGATAACATGACGTGATGTGACTGAGTGATGTAAGATAACATGACGTGATGTGACTGAGTGATGTAAGATAACATGACGTGATGTGACTGAGTGATGTAAGATAACATGACGTGATGTGACTGAGTGATGTAAGATAACATGACGTGATGTGACTGAGTGATGTAAGATAACATCATGTGATGTGACTGAGTGATGTAAGATAACATGACGTGATGTGACTGAGTGATGTAAGATAACATGACGTGATGTGACTGAGTGATGTAAGATAACATGACGTGATGTGACTGAGTGATGTAAGATAACATCATGTGATGTGACTGAGTGATGTAAGATAACATGACGTGATGTGACTGAGTGATGTAAGATAACATGACGTGATGTGACTGAGTGATGTAAGATAACATCATGTGATGTGACTGAGTGATGTAAGATAACATGATGTGATGTGGCTGAGTGATGTAAGATAACATGACGTGATGTGACTGAGTGATGTAAGATAACATGATGTGATGTGACTGAGTGATGTAAGATAACATGACGTGATGTGACTGAGTGATGTAAGATAACATGACGTGATGTGACTGAGTGATGTAAGATAACATGATGTGATGTGACTGAGTGATGTAAGATAACATGACGTGATGTGACTGAGTGATGTAAGATAACATGACGTGATGTGACTGAGTGATGTAAGATAACATCATGTGATGTGACTGAGTGATGTAAGATAACATGACGTGATGTGACTGAGTGATGTAAGATAACATGACGTGATGTGACTGAGTGATGTAAGATAACATGTGATGTGACTGAGTGATGTCATATAACATGACGTGATGTGACTGAGTGATGTCAGATAACCTGATGTGATGTGACTGAGTGATGTAAGATAACATCATGTGATGTGACTGAGTGATGTAAGATAACATGACGTGATGTGACTGAGTGATGTAAGATAACATGACGTGATGTGACTGAGTGATGTAAGATAACATGACGTGATGTGACTGAGTGATGTAAGATAACATGACGTGATGTGACTGAGTGATGTCAGATAACATGACGTGATGTGACTGAGTGATGTCAGATAACATCATGTGATGTGACTGAGTGATGTAAGATAACATGACGTGATGTGACTGAGTGATGTAAGATAACATCATGTGATGTGACTGAGTGATGTAAGATAACATGACGTGATGTGACTGAGTGATGTAAGATAACATGACGTGATGTGACTGAGTGATGTAAGATAACATGACGTGATGTGACTGAGTGATGTAAGATAACATCATGTGATGTGACTGAGTGATGTAAGATAACATCATGTGATGTGACTGAGTGATGTAAGATAACATCATGATATGTGACTGAGTGATGTAAGATAACATCATGTGATGTGACTGAGTGATGTAGGATAACATGACGTGATGTGACTGAGTGATGTAAGATAACATGACGTGATGTGACTGAGTGATTTTAGGATAACATGACGTGATGTGACTGAGTGATGTAAGATAACATGACGTGATGTGACTGAGTGATGTAAGATAAAATGACGTGATGTGACTGAGTGATGTAAGATAACATGACGTGATGTGACTGAGTGATGTAAGATAACATGACGTGATGTGACTGAGTGATGTCAGATAACATGACGTGATGTGACTGAGTGATGTAAGATAACATGACGTGATGTGACTGAGTGATGTAAGATAACATGACGTGATGTGACTGAGTGATGTCAGATAACATGACGTGATGTGACTGAGTGATGTAAGATAACATGATGTGATGTGACTGAGTGATGTCAGATAACATGATGTGATGTGACTGAGTGATGTCAGATAACATGATGTGATGTGACTGAGTGATGTAAGATAACATCATGTGATGTGACTGAGTGATGTAAGATAACATCATGTGATGTGACTGAGTGATGTAAGATAACATGACGTGATGTGACTGAGTGATGTAAGATAACATGACGTGATGTGACTGAGTGATGTAAGATAACATGACGTGATGTGACTGAGTGATGTAAGATAACATGACGTGATGTGACTGAGTGATGTAAGATAACATCATGTGATGTGACTGAGTGATGTAAGATAACATCATGTGATGTGACTGAGTGATGTAAGATAACATCATGTGATGTGACTGAGTGATGTAAGATAACAGGACGTGATGTGACTGAGTGATGTAAGATAACATGACGTGATGTGACTGAGTGATGTAAGATAACATGATGTGATGTGACTGAGTGATGTCAGATAACATGACGTGATGTGACTGAGTGATGTCAGATAACATGATGTGATGTGACTGAGTGATGTAAGATAACATCATGTGATGCTACTGAGTGATTTAAGATAACATGACGTGATGTGACTGAGTGATGTAAGATAACATGACGTGATGTGACTGAGTGATGTAAGATAACATGACGTGATGTGACTGAGTGATGTAAGATAACATCATGTGATGTGACTGAGTGATGTAAGATAACATGACGTGATGTGACTGAGTGATGTAAGATAACATGACGTGATGTGACTGAGTGATGTAAGATAACATGACGTGATGTGACTGAGTGATGTAAGATAACATCATGTGATGTGACTGAGTGATGTAAGATAACATCATGTGATGTGACTGAGTGATGTAAGATAACATCATGTGATGTGACTGAGTGATGTAAGATAACATCATGTGATGTGACTGAGTGATGTAAGATAACAGGACGTGATGTGACTGAGTGATGTAAGATAACATGACGTGATGTGACTGAGTGATGTAAGATAACATCATGTGATGTGACTGAGTGATGTAAGATATCATGACGTGATGTGACTGAGTGATGTAAGATAACATGACGTGATGTGACTGAGTGATGTAAGATAACATGACGTGATGTGACTGAGTGATGTTAGATAACATGACGTGATGTGACTGAGTGATGTAAGATAACATGACGTGATGTGACTGAGTGATGTAAGATAACATCATGTGATGTGACTGAGTGATGTAATATAACATGACGTGATGTGACTGAGTGATGTAAGATAACATGACCTGATGTGACTGAGTGATGTAAGATAACATGACGTGATGTGACTGAGTGATGTAAGATAACATGACGTGATGTGACTGAGTGATGTAAGACAACATGACGTGATGTGACTGAGTGATGTAAGATAACATGACGTGATGTGACTGAGTGATGTAAGATAACATGATGTGATGTGACTGAGTGACGTAAGATAACATGACGTGATGTGACTGAGTGATGTAAGATAACATGACGTGATGTGACTGAGTGATGTCAGATAACATGACGTGATGTGACTGAGTGATGTAAGATAACATGACGTGATGTGACTGAGTGATGTCAGATAACATGACGTGATGTGACTGAGTGATGTAAGATAACATGATATGATGGGACTGAGTGATGTAAGATAACATGATGTGATGTGACTGAGTGATGTAAGATAACATGATGTGATGTGACTGAGTGATGTAAGATAACATGACGTGATGTGACTGAGTGATGTCAGATAACATGATGTGATGTGACTGAGTGATGTAAGATAACATGACGTGATGTGACTGAGTGATGTAACCACTTGGTGAAATTCTGATTTTTTTTCCAGTCTAAGAAAATGGACGATGTCTCTTATCCAGTTGGTATGACAGGGAGTTACAGTTGATTTCCACCTGGTCAATATTAATCTCTAGCTAGCAGGGTGACAAAAGCTAAACCAGCTTTGGATGTAGGGAAGGAAGGCGATGAGGAAGGCACCAAGAGCATTTGGCTGTATTTGTTCTCCAATTATCTCTGATAGGGTATTAAACGTTTCTGTCCGGTAATTAATGTAGGGATGGGCAAAGCCAGTGCATGTGTATGAGGTTTGCAGGGGATTGCTGACACCCATCTCAGGCTGGTGATACACCATCACATATCTTAGACAGCCGAGTCTAACTGTAGTATGTACCATCTACCACTTTACAATCTGTAAATGTTGGCAAACTTAGTGTAGAAGTACCACGTACCACTTGAAAATCTGTAACTCTTTGCAATCTTAGTGTAGTAAGTACCGTGTACCACTTCACAATCTGTAAATCTTTACAATCTTAGTGTAGCAAGTATCGCGTACCACTTCACAATCTGTAACTCTTTACAATCTTAGTGTAGTAAGTACCGTGTACCACTTCACAATCTGTAAATCTTTACAATCTTAGTGTAGTATGTACCATGTACCACTTCACAATCTGTAAATGTTTACAATCTTAGTGTAGTATATACCGTCTACCACTTTACAATCTGTCACGTATCAGGAAAGAACCCAAAAGCAGACGGGACAACCAGGTAAGGGAAGAATCAAGTCTTTATTGAAGTAACCGATCTCACGGGTAGAGCAGGAGTCGGCTCAGTGGCAGGTAGGCAGGCAGGCAGGCAGAAGTCCATGAAAGGCGACGTTCCAGCGAAGACTGGACCACAGTGGAGGCTTTTTAAGGGTGATGATCGCGTTGATGTCAAGGGCGAGAGGCTGATTGCTTTGAAGTCAAGGGAGAGAGGCTGTGACGGGGGGGGGGTCAGCAGGTGTCAGGGGCGAACACTTTGATGTCAAGGGCGAGAGGCTGTGACAGCGAACGCTTTGATGTTAAGGGCGAGAGGCTGTGACAGTACTCCCCCTCCGAGAGGTGCCACCGGGCGACCTACCAGACCCGTCAGGGTGCGTCCTGTGGAAGTCCCAGATGAGGTTCGCACCCAGGACCCGGCAACGAGGGACCCAACACCGCTCCTCCGGGCCATATCCCTCCCAGTCCACGAGATACTGCAGGCCGCGACCGCGGCGACGAGAGTCCAGGAAACGGCGAACGGTGTAAGCCAGGTGATCGTTGATCATACGAGGAGGTGGGGGCGGGAGGACCGGAGGAACTAGAGGGCTGGTAGAGACAGGTTTGAGGCAGGACACATGGAAGGAAGGGTGAACCCGGAGAGTGCGGGGCAGCTTCAGACCCACCACAGAGGGGTTAATGACTTTGACAATGGGAAAGGGACCAATATACCTGGGGGACAGTTTCTTAGCATCCGATTTCAAGACTAGATCCTTGGTAGAGAGCCATACCTGGTCACCGGGGGAGTAGTCCTGAGCAGGGGTGCGATGACGATCCGCCAAGCGCTGGTAACGGCCGGAGGTCCTGAGCAGTGCGGCACGGGCTCGCCGCCAGGTCCGACAGCACCGACGGACATGGGCCTGGACAGACGGAACTGGAATGTCTACCTCTTGAGAAGGAAAAAGGGGAGGCTGATAGCCGTAAAGGCATTGAAAAGGGGACAACCCAGTAGCAGACGATGGCAGGGTGTTATGGGCATATTCTACCCAGGGGAGTTGTGAGGACCAAGAGGATGGGTTGGCAGACATCAGACAGCGGAGAACCGTCTCCAGTGCCTGGTTGGCCCTCTCAGCCTGGCCGTTGGTCTGAGGATGGAAACCCGACGACAGGCTGACGGTGGCACCGATGGCAGAGCAGAAAGCCTTCCAGACAGCAGAAGTGAACTGGGGGCCACGGTCAGACACTATATCACCGGGAAGACTGTGGACCTGGAAAACCTCCCTGACCAGCCGATCCGCAGTCTCTCTGGCCGAAGGCAGTTTAGACAAGGGCAAAAAGTGAACAGATTTACTGAAGCGATCAACAACAGTCAGTACAACGGTGTTACCGTCGGAGGCGGGTAGACCAGAGACGAAATCCAAGGACAGATGCGACCAGGGACGGTGTGGAACAGGCAGGGGGCGCAGCAGATCGGCACTGGCCCGAGTGGAGGGCTTATTCTGGGCACAAACAGGACAGGCAGAAACAAAAGACCCAGTATCCTCCGTCATGGAAGGCCACCAGAACCGCCTGCGGAGGAAGGCTAGGGTACGGGTTACTCCAGGATGGCAGGTAAGTTTGGAAGAGTGAACTCACTGCGACACACTAGATTTAACAGCATCTGTAACAAACAAGCGCCCAGGGGGACCGTTACCTGGGTCAGGCTGAATCTGTTGTGCTGCCATGACCTCCCTTTCAATGTTCCAGGTGACAGCCGCAGCCGCAACCACACAGGTAGAGGGAACGATGGTGTCAGGTTGGAGC
Source organism: Lampris incognitus (assembly GCF_029633865.1). NCBI lineage: Eukaryota > Metazoa > Chordata > Actinopteri > Lampriformes > Lampridae > Lampris > Lampris incognitus. Next base: position 556,494 of record NC_079229.1, on the reverse strand, counting down.
CTGGGTTCAGACTCCTTCCCATGCACACGAGACAGAGCATCGGGCTTGGCATTCCTGGAGCCAGGGCTTGACACCCGAAAGGGGACAGACTGAGGCAGAGCAGACTGGAGGCATAAGGCATGACAGACGGGACTCCAACTTAAAATTCTGGCCGATGACCAATCAATATGGGGACTATGCTTAACCAACCAAGGATGACCAAGTATAATGGGAGCAAATGGAGAATTGATAACAAAAAAACTTAACTCCTCTTGATGGTTTCCCGACAACAGGAGGCGCACAGGCTCGGTCTTAGAGGTTATCCGGGCCAGGAGACGTCCATCCAGGGCATTAGCTTCAAGAGGCTGGTCCAGACTCACTGTGGCAAGACCTAACTGCTTCACAACACTTGCATCCAAAAAGCTTTCATCAGCTCCATAGTCAATTAAAGCCAAAAGTTTAGTGGACTGACCTTTAAAACTGATGGTAGCTTGCAACTGGGTACGTGGATGAGGAGACAGAGGGCAGACAGTTGGGCTCACGAGGATCCTCCCCCTCCCTCGTGAGCCTGCTAGTTTTGACGGACGGTGAGGGCAGGAGGCGAGAAAGTGACCAGGCTGACCACAATACAAGCAGCTGTTCTCTGTGATGTGGCGTTGATGCTCCTCCGGGTTGAGCCGGAAGCGGCTGAGTTGCATCGGCTCCGAAGCTGGGGAAAAGTCACGCCTCGGGCTTTCTCGGAGGACGTCAGCCTCAGGCGAGCGAGCTCGGCACCCAGAGTTTGGAGGTGTGGCCCGTGGTGAGTGGTTGTGACCAGGAAAGCGGCGCGTCCTGTCTCTCCTCCGCTCCCGGAGACGGTTGTCCACATGAATGGCCAGGGTAACCAATTCCTCCAACCCTCCAGGCTCGGGGTAGGAAACCAATTCGTCCTTTATGGATTCACTGAGACCGTTGGAAAAGCCGGCCTGGAGGGACTCGTTGTTCCATCCGCTCTCCGCTGATAGCGTACGGAACTCAAGTGAGTAGTCAGCGACGCTGCGGGAACCCTGGCGGAGAGAGATCAGTCTTTTTGACGCATCCTTTCCCTGCACGGCATGATCAAAAACCTGGCGAAAAGCAGTGGTGAACTCAGCGTAGGATGAGGAAGTGGAGGCCCACATCTCCCACACCGCTGTAGCCCAATCCAGGGCGCTTCCCCGGAGAAAACCCATGATGTAAGCGACTTTGGCTCCATCCGTGGAATATGACTGGGGCTGCTGGTGAAACACAATCTCACACTACATCAAAAAAGGGCGACAAAGTCCAAAATCTCCATCATACTTATCGGGCGGGGTAACCCATGGTTCCTTAGCTGAAGTTGATGGCGCTGGGGGTGGCGGAGCTGGAGGGGCGGATCCCGGGCTAGCAGAGGCACTAAGTTGGGTCTGGATTCCGGAGATCTTTGAGCTGAGCCCACGGAGGGCGTCAGCCATCCCCTGTAGCACCTGGCTGTGCTGGCCGAGGACCGATTCCTGGTTGGCTACAGCCTGGCAGACCGTGGCCAGGTCTGTGGTGGAATGGTCTGCTGGGTCCATAGTGGCTGGAACGTACTGTCACATATCAGGAAAGAACCCAAAAGCAGACGGGACAACCAGGTAAGGGAAGAATCAACTCTTTATTGAAGTAACCGATCTCAGGGGTAGAGCAGGAGTCGGCTCAGTGGCAGGTAGGCAGGCAGGCAGGCGGAAGTCCATGAAAGGCGACGTTCCAGCGAAGACTGGTCCATAGTGGAGGCTTTTTAAGGGTGATGATCGCGTTGATGTCAAGGGAGAGCGGCTGACTGCTTTGATGGCCAGCTGGTGTCAGGGGCAAACGCTTTGATGTCAAGGGTGAGAGGCTGATTGCTTTGAAGTCAAGGGCGAGAGGCTGTGACAGCGAACGCTTTGATGTCAAGGTCGAGAGGCTGTGACACAATCTGTAAATGTTTACAAACTTAGTGTAGAAGTACCGCGTACCACTTCACAATCTGTAAATCTTTACAATGTCAGTGTACTATCTGTAACGCTTTACAATCTTAGTGTAGTAAGTACCATGTACCACTTCACAATCTGTAAATCTTTACAATCTTAGTGTTGTAAGTACCGCGTACCACTTCACAATCTGTAACTCTTTACAATCTTAGTGTAGTAAGTACCGTGTACCACTTCACAATCTGTAAATCTTTACAATCTTAGTGTAGTAAGTACTGTGTACCACTTCACAATCTGTAAATATTTACACTCTTATTGTAGTAAGTACCGTGTACCACTTGACAATCTGTAAATCTTTACAATCTTTGTGTACTAAGTGCCGTGTACCACTTCACGATCTGTAAATCTTTACAATCTTAGCGTAGTAAGTACCGTGTACTGCTTTACACTGAATGATACCATGTCTTGCACAAATAGAAGATCCATGTACACTGTCTAAAATCGCCACCAAAACCTCCTCTGGTACCCCAAATCCTCCTCCCAAAGTGTATTTATAGAGTTTAATGACTCTGTATGTAAACGATTAATTTGGTTGTAGATATATGAAACTGAGCTTTTCAGAGTTGGGATTGGATCAGGAAACCATCAAGAATGGAATTATTTGGTAGGTTGGGAAACATGAGGATTGCGTTATGGGAGAAGCTACGGACCTGTAAATAAAATCTGGCTGAGAGTTTCTCAGAGAAAGCAAAAGCCTACCAAGATTTGACCACGTTGAGAAAGCACGGTCTGCCAGGGAAGGAGGGAAAACATGATGAGCAGCTAGTGGGGCCCAGGAAGGAAATAACTGTAGAAAACAGTGGTTAAATTGAACCCAGGTCCTAAGAGAGGTTTTGTAGAAACCAATCATAATGAGGTTAAGCTCTCCTCATCTATTCATAGCAGGGGTTTCCAAACCTTTTCATGCTGTGACCCACCTGTACAGGTACTTTTTGGCCCGGGACAAACCAAATATTTTGTTCAGTAGAATAAGCAATAAAGTCTCATTACCTGTCAAAAGGCAAGATAATTAATAAGCCTATATATTGTTCATCGATGCAATAGTCCCCTTTTCAGTCTTCAGTCATGGCCTACTAATATTCAATCAAAAGAGCTTATTGCATTCTTTGCATTCAGGAAGTGTGAGGTAAGTTTTCTTCTCTTTCTTTTTGTTTGAATAAAAACAATATCTGATCTCAAAAGGAAGCATGCTTTTTTTCTTTCTCTGTCTCAAATACAAAAAGTGATTATTGTGGACATCCTGTGAGCTACCGGGACCCTGCTGCGATCCACGACCCTTAGGTTAGAAACCCTTGGATGAGGGAAACTTGAAGGGCCCTCAAGCTCCTCGGCATCACAGGACCGCACAACAGAGAGTCCATCGAGAACATCACTAAGGTCGCAGAGAAGGGATCAATATGGCGGTGGGTCAAGACAGGTGATCCGTGGACCTCAACAGGCGTGTTGGACACAAGCTGGGGCTTGGTCCACCCCGGATCGGCATTTGATGTTAAATACCTGAAAAACCCTACAACTCCGTCTCACATCACTGACGATGTGGTCGAATGCATTGCAAGATGCATGAAATAACTGATTTCACGATAAAAAAGTACTCAGGATTCTGGAACAACATGCATCCCATGCAACCATGACATGCTAAAACTTGGAGAAACATGGGTAACTACTCCATCAGAGACATCAAGGTCACTGCTTCTCAGCTCGCTGAAAGCAGAATGAGAGGCAGACTGATGGACCGCCTGTAAGGACACAGAGTTGTTCATCATGACTTAGTTGGGCCCGTGTGTGGCTCGAGCTGATGGTTGTGAGGTGACAAATGGTTCTGTGGTGACAGTGAAATCAATGGACTCTCCATGTCACTATCTGGAACAAGTCTCAGGGAGGAGCAGAAACTTCCACTGTCTCCAGTTGCGCCATCTACTCAGTCCTGTTATCTGAGGTTTACACACTCGGGATGCCAAGTCCACATCTGTATATACACACACACGCACACACACACACACACGATGTGTTGACTTTTCCTCCCGGGTCATGTGTGCAACAGCAACACTCCACCCTCTCTGCGCAGACTGACCGTCATCATCTTTGTACCACAGCAGACCTGCAGAAATGTTGATGTGACCGTGACGCACACCACTCATAACACAACACAACACAACACAACACAACACAACACAACTCAACACAACACACAAAAGTAGAAAGCAGAATGCACCACATGGCGAACAGACGTGTCCGTTGCTGTCCTCATGCTCCGGTCCACACACCTGTGTGTCCTTCCAGAGCGTGACAGCATCATTTGGCTTTTTCTTTACACCGATCTGATCGTGTGTGAGCAAAAGCATGTTATCGTCTGCGCGCGCGCGTGTTTTGTCTTCTCGGCGCGTGTTGTACATGTTGTTTGTTGGCCTGTCCTCACGCTCATGCGTGTGCGTGTGTGTGTGTTGGGGGTGGGGGGTGGGGGAGGAGGTGGGGGGCTTCGAAATAAAATAGCTCCTCACTTCCTCGAGGAAAGACAAATCAATTGTGACATTCTCCGGGCAGCATGAAACACATTTAATTAGCACAAAGACACGTCGGAGAAAGCCACATTATCCAATAACCGAGGAGGAGGCGCTGCCCACTGAGGCTCGGGGGGGGGGCATGGGGTTACGGGAGGGGGGTGGATGGTCTAGCGTGGGAGCGGCGGGCCCCGTGTCCCTTTATTTGGTACTTTAGCCTAATGTCTCACAGCAGACGGCGGTAATGGCTGACAGTGGCTCTGGCTAATTGCGGCACGCGCCATGATGGAGTAGTCAGCTCATCCTTCCCTCTCAGAGAAAAGACAAAACAAGGCGCTAATGGCATTAGGGAAAGGTAAACTCTATCTTCAACCCTGTAATAGGAGGGAGATCTGATTAAATGGGGTTTCTTCGTTCCTAGAGATTGTCCTCTCAGAGTCCTGCAGGTGGAGAAGCACGTGTGTCAGGATGTGGAGGACGCAGGAGGAGTCGGAGCGTTGGGAAGCAGCGGGAAGGTTGATTTTCCCCGCCAAACTCATTTTATTCCTCCCCTTCATGATTTTTTTCTTTTTTTCCGTTCTTCTGTTCTTTTCTACTGTATATCAGCTTACATTTCTTTTTTTGTTTTTTTGTTTTTGGACCCCCCCCCCTCCTTTTCCCCTTTTTTCCCAAATTGTACCCGGTCAATTACCCCTGTCTTAAGAGCCGTCCCGGTCGCTGCTCCACCCCCTCAGCCGATCCGAGGAGGGCTGCGGACTACCACATACCTCCTCCGATACATGTGAAGTCACCAGCTGCTTCTTTTCACCTGACAGTGAGGAGTTTCACCAACCCAGCCACTGAGGATGAACAAGCCAGTGCATCCTTAGTGCCGGTCCCAAGCCCGGACAAATGGGGGGGGGGGGTTGCGTCAGGAAGGGCATCCGGCGTAAAATCTTTGCCAAATCAAATATGCGGATCATAAATAAGATTTCCATACCGGATCGGACGAGGCCCGGGTTACCAACGACCACCACCGGTACTGTTAACCAGCAGGGTGCCGGTGGAAACTATGCTACTGTTGGGCGAAGGAGAAGGAGAGGGGCAAGGCATGTCCAGAGGCAGCGAGAGAGGAGGAAGGGTAGGAGTGTGGAGGTGAGAGTCGGAACTTTGAATGTTGGCACTATGACTGGTAAAGGGAGAGAGCTGGCTGACATGATGGAGAGAAGAAAGGTAGGTATACTGTGTGTACAAGAGACCAGGTGGAAAGGGAGTAAGGCCAGGAGTATCGGAGGTGGGTTCAAACTCTTCTACCATGGTGCGGATGGGAGGAGAAATGGGGTAGGGGTCATTCTGAAGGAAGAGTATGTCAAGAGTGTGCTGGAGGTGAAGAGAGTGTCTAACAGAGAGTGATGGGTATGAAAGTGGAAGTCGAAGGTGTATTGCTGAATGTTATCAGCGCATATGCCCCGCAAGTTGGGTGTGAGATGGAGGAGAAAGAAGAATTCTGGAGTGAGTTGGATGACATGGTGGAGAGGGTACCCAAGGAGGAGAGAGTGGTGATTGGAGCGGACTTCAATGGACATGTTGGTGAAGGGAACAGAGGTGATGAGGAGGTGATGGGAAGGTATGGAGTCAAGGAGAGAAATGTGGAAGGACAGATGGTGGTGGATTTTGCAAAAAGGATGGAAATGGCTGTGGTGAATACATATTTCAAGAAGAGGGAGGAACACAAGGTGACGTACAAGAGTGGAGGAAAGTGCACACAGGTGGACTATATCTCATGTAGGAGGAGCCATCTAAAAGGGATTGGAGACTGCAAGGTGGTGACTGGGAGAACGTAGCTGGGCAGCATCGGATGGTGGTCTGTAGGATGACTTTGGAGACCAAGAAGAGGAAGCGAGTGAAGACACAGCCGAAGATCAAATGGTGGAAGTTGAAGAAGGAAGACTGTTGTGTGCAGTTCAGGCAGGAGGTAAGACAGGCACTGGGTGGTAGTGAAGAGTTGCCGGATGACTGGGCAACCACTGCAGAAATAGTGAGGGAGACAGCTAGGAAGGTACTTGGTGTGTCATCAGGACAGAGGAAGGAAGACAAGGAGACTTGGTGGTGGAATGAGGAAGTACAGCAAAGTATACAGAGGAAGAGGCTGGCAAAGAAGAAGTGGGATAGTCAGAGAGATGAAGAAAGTAGACAGGACGACAAAGAGACGCAGAGTAAAGCGAAGAGAGAGGTGGCAAAGGCAAAGGAAAAGGCGTATGGTGAGTTGTATGACAGGTTAGACACTAAGGAGGGAGAAAAGGACTTGTACTGATTGGCTAGACAGAGGGACCGAGCTGGGAAGGATGTGCAACAAGTTAGGGTGATGAAGGATAGAGATGGAAATGTGCTGACAAGCGAGGAGAGTGTGCCGAGAAGGTGGAAGGAGTACTTTGAGGGGCTGATGAATGAAGAAAATGAGAGAGAGAGAAGGTTGGATGATGTAGGGATAGTGAATCAGGAAGTGCAGTGGATTAGCAAGGAGGAAGTGAGGACAGCTATGAAGAGGATGAAAAGTGGAAAGGCAGTTAGTCCTGATAACATACCTGTGGAGGCATGGAGGTGTTTAGGAGAGATTGCAGTGGGGTTTTTAACTGGATTGTTTAACACAATCCTGGAAAGTGAGAGGATGCCTGAGGAGTGGAGAAGAAGCATACTGGTACCGATTTTCAAGAACAAGGGTGATGTGCAGAGCTGTAACAACTACAGAGGTATAAAGTTGATCAGCCACAGCATGAAGATATGGGAAAGAGTAATAGAAGCTAGGTTAAGAGGAGGAGAGGTGATGATCAGCAGCAGCAGTATGGTTTCATGCCATGAAAGAGCACCACAGATGTGATGTTTGCTTTGAGAGTGTTGATGGAGAAGTATAGAGAAGGCCAGAAGGAGTTACATTGTGTCTTTGGATTTAGAGAAAGTATATGACAGGGTGCCGAGAGAGGAGGTGTGGTATTGTATGAGGAAGTCAGGAGTTGCAGAGAAGTATGTAGGAGTGGTGCAGGATATGTATGAGGGCAGTGTGACAATGGTGAGGTGGTGGTAGGAATGACAGATGGGTTCAAGGTGGAGGTGGGATTACATCAAGGATCGGCTCTGAGCCCTTTCTTGTTTGCAAGGGTGATGGACAGGTTGATGGACAGACAAGATCAGGCAGGAGTCTCCATGGACGATGATGTTTGCGGATTACCTTGTGATCTGTGGTGAGAGTAGGGTGCAGGTTGAGGAGAGCCTGGAGAGGTGGAGGTATGCACTGGAAAGTCAGTAGGAGCAAGACGGAATACCTATGCGTGAATGAGAGGAAGGACAGTGGAATGGTGAGGATGCAAGGAGTAGAGGTGATGAAGGTGGATGAGTTTAAATACTTGGAGTCAACTGTCCAAAGTAACAGGGAGTGCAGGAGAGAGGTGAAGAAGAGAGTGCAGGCAGGGTGGAGTGGGTGGAGAAGAGTGTCAGGAGTGATTTGTGACAGAAGGGTACCAGCAAGAGTTAAAGGGAAGGTTTACAAGATGGCTGTGAGACCAGCTATGTTATACGGTTTGGAGACAGTGGCACTGACGAAAAGACAGGAGGCGGAGCTGGAGCTGGAGGTGGCAGAGTTGAAGATAAGATTTTCACTGAGAGTGATGAAGAAGGACAGGATTAGGAACGAGTATATTAGAGGGACAGCTCAAGTTGGACGGTTTGGAGACAAAGCAAGAGAGGCAAGATTGAGATGGTGTGGACATGTGTGGAGGAGAGATGCTGGGTATACTGGGAGAATGATGCTGAATATGGAGCTGCCAGGGAAGAGGAGAAGAGGAAGACCAAAGAGGAGGTTTATGGATGTGGTTAGGGAGGACATGCAGGTGGCTGGTGTGACCGAGGAAAACGCAGAGGACAGGGAGAGATGGAAACGGATGATCCGCTGTGGCGACCCCTAACGGGAGCAGTTGAAAGTAGTAGTAGTAGTGAGGAGTTCCACCAGGGACGTAGCGCGTGGGAGGATCACGGTATTCCCCCCAGTTCCCCCTCCGCCCCGAACAGGAGCCCCGACCGACCAGAGGAGGCGCTAGTGCCGCGACGAGGACACACACCCACATCCGGCTTCCCAACCACAGACACGGCCAATTGTGTCTGTAGGGACGCCCGACCAATTCCGAGGTAAAACGGGATTCAAACTGGCGATCCCCGTGTTGGTAGACAACGGAATAGACCACTATGCTACCCGGACGACCTATCAGTTCTGATTTAAGGAAATATACAACTTAATGTCGACATATTAAGTGGCTTGACATTACGTAAAGCAGGGGTCAGGAACCTTTTTGACTGGGAGAGTCATAAAAGCCAAATATTTCTAAATATATTTCATTGAGAGCCATATAGTATTTTTAACGTATAATAAATGAAATATGTCTTACTTTTAATGCGACTTCTGGTGCTGCATGGCGTATCGAAGTGCCGCTTTATATGTGACCGTTTCATCGATGCAATGTTATCATTGCATATGAGACATACGGCAGATCCTGCTCTCTCCACAAATGCAGATTCCTCTGCGCACGCAGCCTGGAATGCACGGTAACCACCGTCTTTTTTTCTTTTCGCCCTCTTTTCCCTTACAAGGGTTGAAGCGGATAAACTAGTTGGCTATCTGATCAAATTGATTTCTTCACCTTTACAATGACCCGGACATGCTCGCGAGCCATTGGTTCCCGACCCGACCCACGGGTGACCCGTGACCCGTGACCCGTGAAATTTATCTTCAAAACTAATTTCTGTTTACTTTAAAATGACACAGTATTATTAAGAAATATCACAAGTATTTTAAAATCAGTTTCAAACTGATTTTTTTTTCAACTCAAAATTGTCTGGGAGCCATATGCCGTCACCGGAAGAGCCATATATGGCTCGCGAGCCATAGGTTCCCGACCGCTGAAAGTTTTGAATGCTGACATACTCTCGAGTTACGTTCTTCAAGGCATTCTTATATAAACCAGTTTTATTTGCTGAGAAGGTTTTCAAATTTAGAGACATTTGATTTCATCCTTTTCTCATTTTGACCATCTAACAAAACCTGACATTTAAAAAAATAACAATGGGGTGTCCAGGTGGCCTAGTAGTCTATTCCGTTGCCTACCAACACGGGCATTGCCGGTTCGAATCCCCGTGTAACCTCCGGCTTGGTCGGCCGTCCCTACAGACACAATTGGCCGTGTGTACGGGTGGGAAGCCGGATGTGGGTATGTGTCCTGGTCGCTGCACTAGCACCTCCTCTGGTCGGTCGGGGCGTCTGTTTGGGGTGGAGGGGGAACTGGGGGGGGGGGGATAGCGTGATCCTCCCACGCGCTATGTCCCCCTGGCGAAACTCCTCATTGTCAGGTGAAAAGAAGCGGCTGGCGAGTCTCCAGATGTATCGGAAGAGGGACATGGTGGTCTGAGACTGCCCTCCACCAAAAAAACCTTCATTTTGCATGAACAACAATAAAGTCCCAATGCCCTCTAACGAGTACGTCATAATTAGCAACGTTATGGGGTAGGAACAAACGACCTATGTGGTCGTATCGGTTGGAGGACTTGTTGTCCCATTCTGTATACGACAAATCACGTATTAGTTTCGTAGGCACTATGCATCATCATCATCATCATCGGCGGTCACTCAGGGTAGAGTATGATGGTCCTCCTTCTTGGTCCCTCTGGGTCTTCAGGTAGGCGTAGAGGCTGATCCTTGAGCAACATAATGGCAGGATGCCTGTGCGTGACAGCTTTTTACATAGAGAGACGGATGCGCCTGCAGCCACCACACAGTCCTTGGCAGGGGGTGGCCAGAATCCAATGGCATGGAGAACCAAGATGATTGGGGACCACCCTCTGTCGCAGCCTTCATCCACCTTCACTGCTGTTGTGACCTGGAGACATCTTCCACCAGTTCCGCCGTTGACCCTACCAGGAGCCAAGCTCCGGACGGCATAGCTCTTGGGATCATTGGTACATGCAAGCTTCTCCACCACGACTAAGGTGGTGATCCAGGAGAACAGGCACTTTGCAAGCTGCCACACACACACCTCTCTTTTCTAATGATTGACATGCAAGGCAATCCTGCATGGAGAATTCCACCAGATACTGATTTCTGTGTCTGTGCTTCTGTCTCGAACCGGGAGCCCATTCCCAGCTCCTTCCCATGCGTGTCATTGTCCCCTGTCTCCCAACGCTTGGTTATATTCAGGAGATCAATATTACTACAGCCAATTTGTCAGCTGTGCATGCCTGCTCATAGCTTCCTATATTCAACACCATATGGACCCAAGGGGAAGGGGGGGGGGTCTTCTTATAAGCACTGTATATCAGAAAACACAACCAAGGTCAGGGGTGGTGTTTATTCAGGAGACAAGGGGTGTGACCCAGATAGCATCCGGAAGTGGGCCACTTCAGGCAATGATGCAGAACTGATGACCTTCTTCTGGCCCTGACAAAATGGATGTGAACCTGAAGTGGCCCACATGTATAACAGCAAATATGGCCCAAATATGCCAAATCAAATGTGGGCCTTTTTTGGCAAAGATGCGGTGCTCTCGGCAACATGTAATCTGGATGTGACCCTGAAGTGGCCCGTGTGGTAAATGGTGAATATGGCCCAAATATTACAAAACAAATATGGACCACCTTTGGCAAATATGTGGCACATGCGGTATTGTTATGGCTTGGTTCTGGCCCAGATCTGGCAAATAGGAGCGGACCGCCCAAGTGTCATCATTCCACGTGGTATGTGGGCCGGATGATAGTGTCGGGTGTGGGACAGGTCCGGGCCACAGCAGTTTTGTTACCTGGGGATGGAACCAGTCCTTTTGCTGTTAAACCAGCAGGAGCTGTGACATGCATACAGTAGAGACCCGGCTGAAACCGTCAAACATGAATCAGCCACGTCCTCTTTTATCAATGACTGTATGTGTCACTACAGCATGACTTCCAACCCCACATCTGTGATATTCATCCAACACAGAGCCAGCTGCCCACAGCCTTCATATGGGGTGAAGGGATGACTCAACCTCTCAATGACCTCTGGTTAATTTGCTAACCTATTGTCACCCAACCATCTTTTCTTTCTCCCCCAAATAGCTGCTTATTTTAGACCAAGAAACACTTCTATGTTGTGCAGAAATGTGGAAAGTTAACGTTTGTCATTATTTGGACTGTATGTAAGGCTCAATGTCCCATTGTTACATGTAGAGACAGTTGAGCTTGCACAGATTGATAGTTTAACGCCATAGTAGTCGTGTTAGACTGTGGATATGACATGGTTAATTTAAAACAGCACTGGTTGTCTACATCCATAGCTAAAGATCTATGATGTTGTGCCCATTCATATTTAGGGACGGATGCAGGCTGTATACAGTCACTGTGTACAGTCACTAAGTTGTGTACTGCCCGCTGATGTGGGGCATTCACCCTCCAACTTATCTTAATGTAGGCTGAAGCTGCATGTTTTTACAGTTCTGAAACAACCTAACTTAGCAGCTGATTTAAGAGATGGATGGGTGCTCCTGATGTGAAGTGACATGGACTTGTAATGTGTCCTTCCACACACAGACCTAGCGTGTACTATCAGGAATCAGGAACACTTTATTTGTCATTTCATTTCATGTACGCAAGTGCATGAAATGAAACGAAACATCATTTTCCCCAGCCCACAGCAGTGCAACACAAAGACACAAACACATATCTAAAAACTACAAGAATTACCAGAACACATATATCCAAACTAAAAAATAAACAACAAAAAAACTGTAAAAACTACAAAAACACATATATCCAGCATATCCAGAAGATTGTTTTTTCACTGTCCAGGAGAATGAACGCCGGCCAGGATGACTGTCGGAACTGCCGGTCTGCATGGGCTAGCAGTTAGCTCAGCCTGCCCCGCTTCTGCGTCCTGTCAGACGGGGCGGTTTGCAGCTGAGTGTGAGATGACCTCGATGAGAGTCAGCACCACCAAGTCTGAGTTCATGGTTCTCTACCGGATAATGGCGGATTGCTCCCTGCTTGCCTCAAGTGAAGGAGTTCAAGTATCTCGGGGTCTTGTTCACGAGTGAGGGTAGGATGGAGCGGGAGACTGACAGGCGGATTGGTGCAGCATCAGCAGTAATGTGGACGTTGTACCGGACCGTTGTGGTGAAGAAGGAGCTGAGCCAGAAGGCAAAGTTCTCAATTTACCAGCCAATCTTCGTTCCAACCCTCACCTGTGGTCATGAACTTTGGGTAGTGACTGAAAGGGTGAGATCGCAGATACAAGCGGTTGAAATGAGTTTCCTCTGTAGGGTGTCTGGGCTCAGCCTTAGAGATAGGGTGAGGAGCTCGGACATCCGGAGGGAGCTTGGAGTAGAGCCGCTGCTCCTTCATGTCGAAAGGAGCCAGTTGAGGTGGTTCAGGTATCTGATTAGGATGCCTCCTGGGCGCCTTCCTTTGGGGGTTTACCGGGCACGGCCAACTGGGAGGAGACCCCGGGGTAGACCCAGAACTCGCTGGAGGGACTACATGTCCAGTCTGGCCTGGGAACGCCTTGGGATCCACCAGGAGGAGCTGGGGGGCGTTGCTGGGGAGAGGGACGTCTGGACTGTCCTACTTAGCTTGCTGCCACCGCGACCCGACCCCGGGGGAGGGGCTGAAGATGTGATGAGATGAGATGAGATTAAACTGGCTTTTGAACCATGCTGGAGTGTGAGTTTGATGACTTTAACAGCATGATGTCACTTATAAGGGGGGCTGGTAAACCGGGAGCAGATGATCACAAAAAGAGAGACTGTGCTGCCTTGTTGTGAAAGTGTCACTTGAAAAAAGCCGTCAAATCCTGACGTCATGGATTCTGATGTTTCTTGTAAAGCAGGTTATGGATGATGGAAGGTGTTGACGATGACAGTCATCTACTCCATGTACTCCATGTGCTATATGAAATGATGGAGGCTGGTATAGGCATGTCATGTCCTCCGCTGCTTTACCAGCTAGCCAGCATGATTTAAAGCAGCTGTTTCTTTGCTACCAAAAAAAAAAGGAAAAAAAGGAAAGGCAGCTAGGAAGTCTACCTGTCTGCTGTGACTTGCTGACAGAATCAGTAGCTTAACGCCCACGTGTTCCCAATCCATCTATCCATCATTATCCAAACCATTCATCAGTGGCGTGTCGTGACTTTTCCACTAGGTGGGGCTGCTTTGAATCTAGCGCGTCAGAATCATAATTTTGACACACAGCAGGCATAAGAGTCTAGTGCGCTAGGATACATGAATTAATCATTTTTTAAGAAACATACACAAGTCTACTTCCAAACGTCTAATACATTTCAGAAATAAAAACAAATAGCATATATATTTAACAGAACTCGTTTATTTTTCTGCTTGCCTGTCATTGTCTGACACTATATTTCATTAATGTAATGTAGGCTTGATAACATGCATTAATTGAATAAGACAATTGAATTAAAATGAAATGCTATTAGTGATTTCCCCCCCCCCATTTGAAACAGTTATTCTATTTAAGCCACAACTCATCAAATTTCAAATTTAACAAAGCAATCAAATTTCCACCCTTAAGTATCATTCGCAGCCATATAAATCTCATTAAATTATTAGCGCAAGTGCGGGAAAGTTTCCAACAAATAGACGTGCATATTGTGCACAGAAAGTGTTCCCCATAAAATAATGAATGAGAAAAAACTAAACTAAACTGTCGTAACATAGGCCTCCAGTTGCCTACTACATGCTAATCAATAACCATGTGGAAGACCCTGCATCACGCTGTATCTCTCTGCTGCTCTCCCTTCTTTCACTTCATCTCTGCTGCTCTCCCTTCTATCACTTCATCTCTGCTGCTCTCCCTTCTATCACTTCATTTCTGCTGCTCTCCCTTCTATCACTTCATCTCTCTGCTGCTCTCCCTTCTATCACTTTATCTCTCTGCTGCTCTCCCTTTTATCACTTCATCTCTGCTGCTCTCCCTTCTATCACTTCATCTCTGCTGCTCTCCCTTCTCTCACTTTATCTCTCTGCTGCTCTCCCTTCTATCACTTTATCTCTCTGCTGCTCTCCCTTCTATCACTTCATCTCTCTGCTGCTCTCCCTTCTATCACTTTATCTCTCTGCTGCTCTCCCTTCTATCACTTCATCTCTCCCTTCTATCACTTCATTTCTGCTGCGCTCCCTTCTATCACTTTATCTCTGCTGCTCTCCCTTCTATCACTTCATCTCTCTGCTGCTCTCCCTTCTATTACTTTATCTCTCTGCTGCTCTCCCTTCTATCACTTTATCTCTCTGCTGCTCTCCCTTCTATCACTTCATATCTCTGCTACTCTCCCTTCTTTCATTTTATCTCTCTGCTGCTCTCCCTTCTATCACTTCATTTCTGCTGCTCTCCCTTCTATCACTTCATCTCTCCCTTCTATCACTTCATCTCTCTGCTGCTGTCCCTTCTATCACTTCATCTCTGCTGCTCTCCTTTCTATCACTTTATCTCTCTGCTGCTCTCCCTTCTATCACTTTATCTCTCTGCTACTCTCCCTTCTTTCACTTTATCTCTCTGCTGCTCTCCCTTCTATCACTTCATCTCTCTGCTGCTCTCCCTTCTATCACTTCATCTCTCCCTTCTATCACTTCATCTCTCTGCTGCTCTCCCTTCTATCACTTCATCTCTGCTGCTGTCCCTTCTATCACTTCATCTCTGCTGCTCTCCCTTCTATCACTTCATCTCTCTGCTGCTCTCACTTCTATCACTTCATCTCTGCTGCTCTCCCTTCTATCACTTCATCTCTGCTGCTGTCCCTTCTATCACTTCATCTCTGCTGCTCTCCCTTCTATCAATTTATCTCTCTGCTGCTCTCACTTCTATCACTTCATCTCTGCTGCTCTCCCTTCTATCACTTTATCTCTCTGCTGCTCTCCCTTCTATCACTTCATCTCTGCTGCTCTCCCTTCTATCACTTCATTTCTGCTGCTCTCCCTTCTATCACTTCATCTCTGCTGCTCTCCCTTCTACCACTTCATCTCTGCTGCTCTCCCTTCTATCACTTCATTTCTGCTGCTCTCCCTTCTATCCCTTCATCTCTGCTGCTCTCCCTTCTCTCACTTTATCTCTCTGCTGCTCTCCCTTCTATCACTTTATCTCTCTGCTGCTCTCCCTTCTATCACTTCATCTCTCTGCTGCTCTCCCTTCTATCACTTCATCTCTCTGCTGCTCTCCCTTCTATCACTTTATCTCTCCGCTGCTCTCCTTTCTATCACTTCATCTCTCCCTTCTATCACTTCATTTCTGCTGCTCTCCCTTCTATCACTTTATCTCTCTGCTGCTCTCCCTTCTATCACTTCATCTCTCTGCTGCTCTCCCTTCTATCACTTTATCTCTCTGCTGCTCTCCCTTCTATCACTTCATCTCTCTGCTGCTCTCCCTTCTATCACTTCATCTCTCTGCTGCTCTGCCTTCTATCACTTTATCTCTCTGCTGCTCTCCCTTCTATCACTTCAGCTCTCCCTTCTATCACTTCATTTCTGCTGCTCTCCCTTCTATCACTTTATCTCTCTGCTGCTCTCCCTTCTATCACTTCATCTCTCTGCTGCTCTCCTTTCTATTACTTTATCTCTCTGCTGCTCTCCCTTCTATCACTTCATCTCTCTGCTGCTCTCCCTTCTATCACTTTATCTCTCTGCTGCTCTCCCTTGTTTTAATTTATCTCTCCCTTCTATCACTTGATCTCTCTGCTGCTCTCCCTTCTATCACTTCATCTCTCTGCTGCTCTCCCTTCTATCACTTTATCTCTCTGCTGCTCTCCCTTGTTTTAATTTATCTCTCCCTTCTACCACTTTATCTCTCTGCTGCTATCCCTTCTATCACTTTATCTATCTGCTGCTCTCCCTTCTATCACTTCATCTCTGCTGCTGTCCCTTCTATCACTTCATCTCTGCTGCTCTCCCTTCTATCACTTCATCTCTCTGCTGCTCTCCCTTATATCACTTCATCTCTCTTTTGCTCTCCCTTCTATCACTTTATCTCTCTGCTGCTCTCCCTTCTATAACTTTATCTTTCAGCTGCTCTCCCTTCTATCAATTTATCTCTCTGCTGCTCTCACTTCTATCACTTTATCTCTCTGCTGCTCTCCCTTATATCACTTCATCTCTGCTGCTCTCCCTTCTATCACTTCCATTTCTGCTGCTCTCCCTTCTATCACTTCATCTCTGCTGCTCTCCCTTCTATCACTTCATTTCTGCTGGTCTCCCTTCTATCACTTCATCTCTGCTGCTCTCCCTTCTATCACTTTATCTCTCTGCTGCTCTCCCTTCTATCACTTTATCTCTCTGCTGCTCTCCCTTCTATCACTTCATCTCTCTGCTGCTCTCCCTTCTATCACTTTATCTCTCTGCTGCTCCCCTTGTTTTAATTTATCTCTCCCTTCTATCACTTTATCTCTCTGCTGCTCTCCCTTCTATCACTTCATCTCTCTGCTGCTCTCCCTTCTATCACTTTATCTCTCTGCTGCTCTCCCTTGTTTTAATTTATCTCTCCCTTCTATCACTTCATCTCTCTGCTGCTCTCCCTTCTATCACTTCATCTCTCTGCTGCTCTCCCTTCTATCACTTTATCTCTCTGCTGCTCTCCCTTCTATCACCTCATCTCTCTGCTGCTCTCCCTTATATCACTTCATCTCTCTGCTACTCTCCCTTCTTTCACTTCATCTCTCTGCTGCTCTCCCTTCTATCACTTCATCTCTCTGCTGCTCTCCCTTCTATCACTTTATCTCTCTGCTGCTCTCCCTTGTTTTAATTTATCTCTCCCTTCTATCACTTTATCTCTCTGCTGCTCCCCCTTCTACCACTTTATCTCTCTGCTGCTATCCCTTCTATCACTCCATCTCTCTGTTGCTCTCCCTTGTTTCACCCTATCCCTCTGCTGTGCTCTCTTCTATCACTTCAGCTCTCTGCTGTTCTCCCTTCTTTCGCTTTATATCTCTATGCTTCTCTCCCTTCTATCACTTTATCTCTCTGCTGCTCTTCCTTCTCCCTTCTATCACATTATCTCTCTGCTGCTCTCTGCTGCTCTCCCTTCTATCACTTCATCTCTGCTGCTCTCCCTTCTGTCACTTCATTTCTGCTGCTCTCCCTTCTATCACTTCATCTCTCTACTGCTCTCCCTTCTATCACTTCATCTCTGCTGCTCTCCCTTCTATTACTTTATCTGTCTGCTGCTCTCCCTTCTATCACTTCATCTCTCTGCTGCTCTCCCTTCTATCACTTTATCTCTCTGCTGCTCTCCCTTCTATCACTTTATCTCTGCTGCTCTCCCTTCTCTCACTTTATCTCTCTGCTGCTCTCCCTTCTATCACTTCATCTCTCTGCTGCTCTCCCTTCTATTACTTTATCTCTCTGCAACTCTGCGTTCTATCACTTTATCTTTCAGCTGCTTTCCCTTCTATCATTTTATCTGGTGCTCTCCCTTCTCTGGCATGGTGTGTGTTCTAACTCAGGGGTTTTCAAAGTGTGAGGCGCGCCTCCCCTGGGGGGCGCCAGAGAGCTTCATGGGAGTCGCAGCGTGAGAAAAAAAATGTGAAGAAAAAGTAACCGTAAACATCTAGCTAAATTTAGTTAACTTCGGCAATGCTTGGAGCAAAATGGATGGGTTTTCAGTAACATTACCTACAGTGAGAAAGGACACAGCGTCTGGGGCAAGCAGAAAACGGAGGAAGAATGACCATGATTATTTAAAGTTTGGATTTTCATGGATTGGTCCTGATGACGCCCCACTGCCGCAGTGTGTTATCTGGAAAGAGGTGCTAGCTAGCGGCAGTATGAGACCATGTAAACTCCGGCGTCATATTGATACGAAACACCCAGGTTTGGTGACCAAGCCACAGGAGGTGTTTGATAGGAAGCTAAAGGAACTGCGGTGACAGAAGAAAGTCAGTGACACATTTAGCACCGTAAATACCATGGCAACCGAAGCATCATACCGAGTGGCGCTGCGCATAGCTAAGGCAGGTAAACCCCACAACACTGGTGAAAGGCTACTCCTCCCTGCTGCTGCTGCTACAGATGTGTTGGGTAATGATGGGGGAGAAGCTGCTGCTGCCAAGCTCAATGTGATCCCAATGCCTGACAATACCATCCAGCGCCGCATCTCACACGTGGCGTCTGATGTTTAAAACTTTTAAAATGTTTAAAAAGATGTTTAAAACATAAAGATAAAGATGTTTAAAAATGTTTGAAAAAGATGTTTAAAAAAATAAAAGATCATCTTCAAGGATATATCGTTTATTGCTGAAACCCTTTTTTATACCTGAGTGGAAGATACATTATACAGCAACAACAATAATAGTAGTAATAGCAATAATAATTGGGGGGGGGCGCAGCTGTTTTTATGTTCTCTGAGGGGAGGCTCACTTTCCTACACTTTGAAAACCCCTGGTCTAACTGACTGAGAATTGATGCTGCAACAGTGTCGACATTGGCAGTCTGTATGGGAGTAAATCTGTAAAAACGCTCCTGAACCTGATGTGATTTGTCCATATAACGTAGTGTGGAGGATGAAAGGAAGGAGACCAAACCACTTCTCCTTTTGACCACACAGCCGTGGGGTCGTTTATTTTCTCCAACAACAACTAAGTCAGCAGTTCATTTTGCTAAAACCTCAGCCTCGTGTCTACCCACAATACCCTTTGCTAACCCCCGCTCGCTGTCTTAAAGGGACTGTCTCTGGCCCGCATGGTGAATATGTAACCTGCCAGTAGGCCCCTACACACGACCCCCAGAACTCAGCATGACAACAAGAAAAAAAAACGTGGCGGGGGACGAATAATGCGGCCAAAACGGCTTCTCTTGATGGGTGTAGGGGCAGGAAGGCGCCCACGCCGAGGGGGCTGGGCCAGTTGAACCGGCCTGCCCAAGTCCAGGCTAGCCGGCTTGAGGCGGTCCACCGAAACCCACTCCTGCTTACCACCGACATCAACAACAAAGTTCTTAGCCCCCACTGCCAGGACACAGAAAGGGCCATCATAGGGGGGCCACAGGGGGATACGGTGGGCATCATGCCGGATGAAGACACAGCCGACTGCAGGTCCCTGGGGATGTAAGACTGACGGAGGCCGTGCCACGAAGTTGGGACTGGAGTGGAAACGCCGGCAGCATCCTGGAACACAGCCCGTTGGCGGGCAGCAGACCAGGGTGCCGCGCCATCTGGGAGAAATTCCCCCGGGACCTGCAGTGGCTGGCCGTAAACCAGCTCGGCCGACAAGGACTGAAGGTCATCCTTAGAGGTGGTCTGCAGGCCAAGCATGACCCATGGGAGCCGGGCGACCCAGCTACTATCTGTGAGGCTGGCCCGAAGAGCGGCCTTCATAGAACGATGAAACCGCTCACATAAACCGGTGCCCTGCGGGTTGTACGCCGTGGTGTGGTGCAGCTTCACCCCTAGGCTTTCCACGACTGCAGTCCAGAGCTCGGATGTGAACTGCGGGATCCGGTCAGAAGTGAGGTCAGATGGTGTGCCAAACCGGGCTACCTAGGACCTGATGAACACCTGGGCCACCTCAGCAGACGTGGTGGTTGACAACAGAATAGCCTCTGGCCACCTAGTAGTCCTGTCCACCATGGTAAGGAGATGAGTGAAACCACAGGAGGAGGGAAGGGGTCCCACTAGGTCCACATTGACCTAGTGGGACCCCTCGCAGGCACTGGGAACAGCGCCAGGGGTGTCTTGGTGTGGCGGTGAACCTTGGAGTGCTGACACGCCACGCAGGTACCTGCCCAG
Source organism: Lampris incognitus (assembly GCF_029633865.1). Lineage (NCBI taxonomy): Eukaryota > Metazoa > Chordata > Actinopteri > Lampriformes > Lampridae > Lampris > Lampris incognitus. Next base: position 536,240 of record NC_079229.1, on the reverse strand, counting down.
TCTTTGACGTCCTTCCTGAGGCCATGCCACACGAACTTGGCCCCCACCAACTTCGCTGACGCCTTGACGCACACCTGGGTGTGAAAGGCCATGGATGGTGGCGACGGGGCTGACCCGTGGAGATGTCACAGAGACTGGGCCACAAAATGTGACCCAGTCAACAATCCTTGTAAGTATAGCTCTATTCCTGCCCACCTCCTCAATGTGTTTAGCAACGCCGATCCTAGCTGTCGCTAAGTTGGCTAGCAATGTTAGTTCCCCCAAACATGGCTAGTTTCATGGCCTTATCCATATCAGCCTTACTGTCTTCATGTTTTTTTTATTTACTCGGGAGGATGCTTAAGATCGCTCACTCCAGTTTCAGTCCAAGCCTGGTCCGATGTGGACGGTGGAAAAAGGAAGCACGGAAAGCAAAACACAGCTTGCCGCTTGTCACCACCACAGAGCAGAGGTTTCCCTGCATACCAGCTGCTAGCAAAACTCCTGATGTACTATGATTTGCCACGATCACCAGAGGGCCGTCGAATGTGGAGGGTTCGGGCTGATCTGGACCCACCTGCTTCACAATAAGCTTGTCAGACAAAGGTCTCCGTTCAGATGGTTCTTCAAACAAAGAGTCAACACTGCTAGGAGCAGGTTGTTCCTCCAGCACATCAGCCATTGTTACATTAGCCACTTGACTAACAGCTAGCCAACTCCCCGACTTCCTGCTCTACCACTAACAGCATACATTTTTACACAGCGCCATCTACCTAATCGGGCGGGTATTTCTCCGCCCAAGAATCAGCTCTTTTAGGCGCGCGCTGTCAACCAATCCAGTGCGCGATGGCGCGGCTGCGTTTAAACTCGCGTGTGTCCCGTCGGGCGGAGGAAACTGCGCCCTTCGGCCCGCAGACGAAGGTGGCCAGCAGTGGTCTTCCTCAGTTATCACACTTTTCTATTATAATGCATGCTTTATGTAAACACAACAACTGGATTTTATACACACACGGCACCACAATGTAAAAAAATATTTATTTAGTACAATACTTATTTTCCAAATGGAACTGTAGGTTGGGCGGCCCCCTAGCGCCCCTAGTGGACGACAAGCCACTGCCACTTATCCTGCTCAGGGTCGCGGGGATGCTGGAGCCTATCCCAGCAGTCATTGGGCGGCAGGTGGGGAAACACTCTGGATAGGCCGCCAGGCCGACATACACACACACACACACACACACACACACCCATTCACACCTAGGGA